>NW_006409074.1:282276-292909 GCF_000296735.1 Chrysochloris asiatica
TGTTCTTCAGATCTCTAAATTCAGGTGGAATATATTCAAGGTCATATTTTGGCTCTTGTAGAGTTAGTTGATAATGATGAAGAAATCAAAGAATTCTACCAACTTCTGCAGTCTGAAATTGATCTAACTTAATCAATATGCATTAATAGTTACTGGTGGCTCTGGTGATAGAAACAATACTGGAGATCGAATGGTAGAATGTTACAAGACCAACAATTTGACTTATTCATTGAAAATACATGTTTGTTTCCTTTTCCCTTTTAAAGGTTTTATTGTGAATTGAGTGCCGGTTTACAGGGCACATCATCAATTTTATATTCAACAACTAATTATAATGATTACAATCCTTCCATCACCTAGCAGTACTTACCTCTGTTACCTTTTTCTTTTTCTTAACTGTACACATAACTGTACACATTGATAATATTTGTTGTTGTTGTTGTTGGGTGACATCGAGTTGGTACCGACTCCTAGTGACATTACGCACAGCAGAACGAAACACTGCCCGGTCCTGGGCCAACCTCACTACTGTTGCCACGCTTGAGTCCATCTATGCTGCCACTTTCCAATCCATCTTACTGGGGGTCTTCCTCTTTTTCTTTGACAATATAGATTCATTTAAATGTGCAAAGGGCACATTTGCAAGCCAGCCTCCTCCCCACAGGCACACAGCCTGTCTCAGTCCATGGGCCTGCAGTCCTCTGTTGCGCTCTCTCTCTATGCCATCACCTCTGCCACTACTTCTGTTGTCGCCGCTTTTCTGGTTAAGATCCCTTGCTCCTCTCATGTTCTTATTTCTTGATGGTCCTGGAGTCCTCTGTTCCTGAAATGACAAATTAACTGTTCCTCCCTTTTAGTTACACCTCTTCATTTTCAGTTGTGACAATCGCCATTAGTCCTGATAACAGTTACTCACAATTGAATCATAAAATACTATCCCCATCATCATGAGACCCATCTCAACAAGAAAACTATTCAGTAGAGATTTTATCTTACCCCCCTCATTCTGACACTAAGCACCCTCAGGAAAGCTTGTAAGCCAGCCACCTCATGCCTTTATAGCGCCCCAATTTTGATAGCCAAAGCCTAAGTTGCCCATCCCTATCAACTAATTGTACTGAGGAGTTAAGCTTGAGCCTTGATATGAAGGATCCTTCCCTTTTGGTTGGAATTTTGAGCAACTTCATCTATAAGCAAAAGTTCAGTTCATCAAGTTGTAGCAATTTACGCTTGCTCCCTGTATCAAACTTCTTTATCTTCATCTGATTGAATTCTGGTCAGCAAGCCATCCAAGCTAGGTCAAATGGGTACTATCTGCAAGTTTGGGAGTTCTTGCATGCCTCCCCACTCTTCAGACTAGCTGGTTGCTTCACTCTTAACTCTAGCCCCTCGTGGCTAGGTCAGTGTCCTTGGGCTTGGAGTTCACACATTTCCCTGTACTTCAAACCATCTATCCCTTCCTCTGATCTCTCTCATCTCAAGGTCATGGAATATGACCAAACTCAGTCCATGTCTTTATTGTTGTATTTCCACTCACAAGTTGACCAGGGTGGTCACCAGCGAGCCAACAAGACTGTTTGTGTGTTCCCTTTGAGTTTCAGTCTTAGAAAGGGATTTATCCTAATGGACTGACTTTTCTTGGCTTGATGGCTCCAAGGCAAACAGCTTGCTTGATATTGTCATAGGCTAATAGTTTGCTCACTGCCCCACCCCTACCTACCCCGTTGTTGGTCTTTCTTTCAAGAAGTATCTTCTGTTCCTCTAGCCATTCTGAGTTGGTATACATGTCTTTTCAGTTGGGAAAGTCCCACCCCCGAAAGTTCCAGGTGGGGTTTAGGATTTTACCTAAGGCCCCATAGTCTGCAAAGACTTAAAAAGAATCCTATTTCCCTGGGCACATTTCTTTGAGATGAACATCCCTTTTAGATAAACTAATCAGTTATAGGCTGAAGAAGGGCTTACAAGTTTTCTGTAATTGCATTTCCCAATATTTCTTTCTATCCCACTTAAAGTCTATATTACAGTAGTAGGCAGGGGAAACCAGTCAAGAACCTTAACATTATTTCTCCTCCTTTACCCATTCAGACTCTGTCTCAATCCCTATATCATAGAGCCCTGTTGTCCAAGGCTGTGCATACATCACAATCTACCTCTATCCCATTTAGCCCATGCATACCTCCCTATGCCTTTCTCTATCATCCCCATTCATCTACTCCCTTCCCCTTCTTGTGCATTGCTCTCCCCCTCCTTTTTATTGCCCTCCCCATCACCCAAGCTATCATGTATCTATCTCCCAATCTGTGAATTGCTGTCCCCTCCCTACCATCCCTGGTAATCACCAAAGAATTATTCTTTTAATATGTAAATAAACTTGCTTATGCAATATTTGCCCTTTTGTGCCTGACTAATTTCACTCAACATTATGTCCTCATGGTTCATCAATATTAAGAGGTGTTTTGCAACTTTCTTATTCTTCAGGGTAGCATAGTATTCCATTGTGTATATGTATCAAAGTTTGTATATTCATTCTTCCATTGATGGGCACTTAGGCTGTCTCCATCTTTTTGCTACTGTGAATAATGCTGTGATGAACATTGGTGTGCATATATCTACTCCGGTTTTGGCTCATAATTTTTGTAGAAATATAGCAAGTAGAGGAATTGCTGGATCATAAGGTATTTCTATTTCCAACTTTCTGAGGAAGCGCCATATGGTTTTTCTGAGTGGCAGAACCATTTTACAATCTCCCCAGCAATGTAGGAGGGTCCCAGTCTCTCCACACCCTGGTCAGCATTTATTGTCTTCTGCTTTTTTGAACTTTGCTGTTATTGCTGGTGTGAGATGATATCTCATTGTTGTTTTGATTTACATTTCTCTAATAGTTAATAATAATAAAATTAAAAATAATAAAGGAGCTCTGGTAGCATAGTGGTTACGAATTGGGCTGTGAACCACACGGTCAGCAGTTCGAAACTACCAGCTGTTCCTCTGGAGAAAGATGAGGCTTTCTGCTCCCGTAAAGATTTACAGCCTCAGAAACCCTGTTACAGGGTTGCTATGAGTTGGAACCGACTCCATGGCACACAACAACAAGAGTCCGGCTGCTAATCTCAAGGTCAGCAGTTTGAAACTACCAGTGATTCCATGGGAGAAAGATGAGGTTTTCTACTACCATAAAGATTTACAGCCTTGGAAACCCTATACAAGGTCACTATGAGTTGGAACTGACTCCATGGCACCAACCAGTGGTGACTGATTGTGAAAATCTCCTTATATGTTTGTAGGCTGCCTGAATGTCTTGGTGAAGTGTCTGTTCATGCCCTGTTCTATTTTAAAATTGGGTTATTTGTCTTTTTCTTGTAGAGTTGTAGTTTCTTATAAATTTTAGTGCTTAGTCCATTGTCTGATAAGTTGTTGCAAAAAAATTTTTCCCCAGTCTGTGGGCTGCTTTTTCACTCTTTTGGGGAAATTTTTTGATGCACATAAAATTCTAATTTTTAGTATCTATTTTATCTTCTACTGTTTGTGTTTTTTGCCATGTTTGATAGTCTACTATGCCATGTATTTTTGTTATTGTTAAGTGTCATTGAGTTTGTTCCGACTCATAGAGACCCCTATAGGGTTTCTGAGGAACAGCAGGTGTGTTTGAAATACAGACCTTGTGGTCTGCAGTCTAGTGCTAATCCTACAGTGTCACACCAGAAGTCTATGCCATGTATTAGAACCCTTAAATGTGTCTCTATGTTTTCATTGATGATCTTTATAGTTCTGGGATCTACATTTAGATCTTAATCTGTGTTGAGCTACTTTTTGTGTATGGTGTGAGATATGGGTCTTGTTTTATTCTTTGGCAAATCAATTTCCAATTTTGCCAGCACCATTTGTTGAGGAGACTATCTCTTTTCCATTTAATGTATTTTGGCTCTTTGTCAAAGTTCAGTTGACTGTATGTGGATGGATTAACTTTTGGATTCTTAATGCTGTTCCATTGATCTCTGTATCTTTCATTGTACCAATAGCAGGCTGTTTGACCACTGTGGCTGTGTAGTAAAATTTGAAATTAGGGAATGAGAGACATCCCACTTTGTTTTTCTTCTTAAGAAGTGCTTTACTTTTCCAAGCTCTCTTTCCCTTCCATATGAAGTTTGTGATAATGCTTGAATCTCTTTAAAGAACACTGTTGGAATCTCAATTGGGATTGCTTTGTGTAGTATTGACGTTTTCATAATGTTATGTCTTCCTATCCATGAGCATGGTATATCCTTCCATTTTTGTAAATATCTTTCAATTTCTTGTGTTTTGTAGGTTTCTTTGTATATGTCTTTTGTTTCTCTGGATAGATTTATTCCTAAATATTTCATCCTTTGGATGGCTATTATAAATAGCATTGTTTTCCTAATTTTCTTTTCAGAGCTGTGTTTATTAGTATAGAGGAATCCAACTGATTTTTATATGTTGATCTGGTATCCTGTCACTTTTCTGAATCTTCCAGTGAGTTCCAGTAATTTTTTGGCTGAGTCTTTGGGAATTTTTCTGTATAGGATCAAATAATCTGCAAATAGAGAGTTTTACATCTTCTTTGCCAATTTGGATGCCTTTAATTTCCCTTTCTTGCCTTATAGTACTGGGTAAGACTTCTAACACAATATTGAGTAAGAGTGGTGGCAAAAGGCATCCTTGTCGGGTTCTTGTTAGCAAAGGGAAGGCTTTCAGTTTCTCTCCAATAAGAGTGATGTGACTGTAAGTTTTGTATTTGTTGTTGTTGTGAAGTGCTGTCGAGTCGGTTCTGACCCATAGCGACCCTGTATAGGGTTTCTGAGGAGCAGCTGGTGAGCTTGAACCACCAGCCTTGCAGTTCAAATGGCTTTGCAGTCTGGTGCATTAACCCAGGTTTTGTATATATGCTCTTAATTATGTTGCAGAATTTCCCTTCAGTTCCTACTTTGTTTTTTTGTTTGTTTGTTGTTTTTTAATCAGTCATGGGTGTTGGATCTTGTCAAATGCCATTTCTGCATCAATCACTATAATCCTCAAATACATTTTTTTTTTCAATAGCATAAACAGTGACTCCACACATGGATGTAGCTGAATAGAACAGCAGGAGTCAAATTGACTACATCTGTGGAACGATACAAAGAAAAAACTCTAAATGACCAGAGATAATAAGGCCAGGAGCCAACTGCTCATATGCAAGTTCAGGTTGATTGAAGCTGAAGAAAATTAAAACAAGTCCACAAGAGCCAGAATATGACCTAGAGTTTATCCCATCTGTTATGAGTTGGGCTGCTAACCTCAAGGTCAGCTGTTCAAAACAACCAGGTGTTCCACAGGAGAAAGAGGGGACTTTCTGTTCTCGTAAAGATTTATGGCCTTAGAAACCCTTTACAGGGTTGTTATGTGTTAGAATCAATTTCACAGCGCATCACCACCACCATCTTCCAGCTGAATGTAAAAACAATCTGAAGAACAGATTTGATGCATTACACACTAATGATTGAAGACCAGAGAAATTGTGGGATGACATTAAGAACCTCATACAGGAAGAACACAAAATGAAAGGAAAGAAAGAAAAGACCAAAGTGGATTTAAGAAGAAATTCTGAAACTTGATCTTGATTGTAAAGAAGCCCAAGTGACAGAAAGAAACAATTAAATAAGAGTTAAACTTGTTGCAGACCGCAATCACTGAGGTGTTGAGGCCCTGTGTCATGGATGAAAAACCAACACAGCGGCACCACTCAGGCTTGCTAGCCAGGGACCCTGAGGGCCCAAGGAAGTAACCTCTGGACGTTCCAGGTTCATTGGCTTTTACGAACTCACTGTTGGGCTAGCTCTGTATAATTTTCTTTAGTCCTATTAACTCATTCTATGCTTCGAACTCCAGTGATTGTAGCTTCTGAGAAAATGGTTTCTTATGTGCCTCTCTTAATGTCTCCACTGTGTTGGCAATGCTTAAGGTTCTAGAAACAAATCTCTCTGAGGAACAAACTCTAGCCACCTGGCAAACAGCAAAACTGTTCTTTATAAAATTATTCAGTTATGTTTGATATTAACTTAATACATGAGCCCTTGATACCCATGGACAAATATTAAAACAAAAACTTCTTCTAAAGCTGAGGCCTAAAAGTTCCTAGGGCAAGTTTGCTGGGAGACGCTGGAGAAAAAATTCCCCTAAGGAATTCACCCAAAGTAGATTGGCTGGCGGCTTCTGGGGTTTTGTCCAAAGAATAATAGCGACAGCCCTCTCAGTTCGTTCCCAGGTGCAGACCATTAACATAGCCATCCTCCTTCAAGCCTTGGCCAGGCAGCTGGCACAGCGGGACTCCTCCCAATCCTTTTCACCTTTTCCCATTTGAGATTAGGTGCTATAGGTATGTTAATTAGGCTTGAGAAACCGAGCTGCTGCCTTGGGATTCGAACCTGAAAAGTACTATATAAATTTGCTTGAATTTCTGGAAAATTAAGGATGTTAGATTATCAAGACAATTTGTGATGTATGTTTTAGAATTTGTGCCTATGAATCATTGTGTCCTATTTTGAACAATTAATCACATTTCACTTCTGTACCCTGTCTTAATAAACCCCACTTTCCTTTGTGTAAAGCTCTTCCCCGAAATAAAACGAGGTGCAGACCTAAGCCCGCATACCTTACGGCTTGCAGGGCATGTGTTACTGCCTTCACGGCTGGCTGTGTGTTACTGCCTGCAGGGCTGTGCATTTACTGCCTGCAGGGGCCACCATGCCTGTAGTCCAGGGTCTGCCCACCAGTTTCGCATCCACTCTAGTTTTGGGGTGTCTTCTTGTCTCTCGTTGTGCCTTTGTGTGTATTCTTTCTCTATCTCTGTTGCCGCCAGATCTCCCTACTTCATGAACCAAACCCCCATGTCGAGGCCGGTTCTTGACATTAAACAGATAATCTCAACGTGCACCTTGAGAAAACAAAGTATTATAATGAAATGTGCAAAGACCTGGAGTTAGAAAACTGATGGGACAAACAGGCTTAGCATTTCTCAAGCTGAAAGAACTAAAGAAAAATTTCAAACCTTGACTTGAAATACTGAAGGACAAAATATTGAATGATGCAGGAAACATCAAAATTAGATGGAAGGAATACGCAGAGTCACTGTACCAAAAAGAATTGGTTGATGTTCAACCATTTCAAGAGGTACTGTATTATCAAGAACTGATGGTATTGAAAGAAGACATCCAAGCTGCACTGAAGGCATTGGCAAAAAATAAGGCTTTGGGAACTGACAGAATACTAATCAAAATGTTTCAACAAAAGGATGCAGCTCTGAAGGTGCTCACTCATCTCTGCCAAGAAATTTGGAAGACATCTACCTGGCCAACCTATTGCAAGAGATCCATATTTGTGCCCATTCCAGAAAAAGATGACCCAACGGAATGCAGAAACCACTGAAAAAGATTAATATCACATGCAAATAAAATTTTGGTAAAGATAATTTAAAAATCGTTATTAATGGTACATTGGTAGAGAGCTACCAGAAATTGAAGTCAGAATCAGAAGAAGATGTAGAATGAGGGTTATCATTGGATCGACTGGAAGCAGAGAATGCCAGGAATGTATTTACTTGTGCTTTATTGACTATGCAAAGACATTTTGACTGTGTGAATTGTAGCAAACTGTGGATAACATTTGAAAGAATAGAAATCCCAAAATAGTTAATTTTGCTCATGATGCATCTACATAGACCAAGGGAACAAGAGGATACTGAATGGTTTAAAATCAGGAAAGTATCAGGGTTGTATCCATTCACCCTACTTATTAAATCTGTATACTAAGCAAATTATTGGTGAAGCTGAATTATATAAAGAAGAATATGACATCAGCATTAGTGGAAGACTCATCAGCAACCTGTGATATGCAGATACTTGCTGTAAGTGAAGAGGACTTCAAATACTTACTGATAAATATGAAAGAATACAGCCTTCAGTATGGATTGCACTTCAAATTAAATAGTAGAAAATTCTCACAAATGGAGCAATAAATAAGATCCTGATAAACTGAGAAAATCCTGAAATTCTCAAAGATTTCATTTTCCTTGAATCTGGTAGCATTTGTTTTTTTTGTTTGTTAAGTGCCGTCGAGTCGGTTCCGACCCATAGCATTAGTGGTTACGAATTGGGTTGCTAACCTCAGGGACAGCAGTTTGAAACTACCAGCTGTTCCACAGGAGAAAGATGAGGTTTTCTGCTCCTGTAAAGATTTACAGCCCCAGAAACCCTTTTACAGGGTCGCTATGAGTCAGAACAGACTCCATGGCACACCACCACCACCACCACCACAGTCAACACTCCTGGAAGTAGCAGTCAAGAAATCAAAAGATATATTGTATTCTGCAAATCATGCAAAAGACCTCTTTAAAGTATTTAAAAGCAAAGATGTCACTTTGAGAACTAAGTTGTGCCTGAACCAAGTTATAGTATTTTCAATTGCCTCATATGTATGTGGAAGCTGGGCAATGAGCAAGGAAGATCAGAAATGAATCAATGCATTTAAATTATGGTGTTGGCAAAGAATATTAAAAGTACCATGGACCGCCAAAAGGACAAATAAACATGTCTTGGAAGAAGTTCAGCCAGAGTGTGTCTTGGAAGTGAGAATGGTGAGACTTTGTCTCAGATGCTTTGGACATTTTATCAGGAGGAACCAGTTCTGATGAAGACATCATGCTTGGCAAGGTAGAAGCTTAGCAAAAAAGAGGAAGCCCCTCAATAAGATGGATTGTCAAAATGGCTGCAACAGTGAGCTCAAATATGACAACACTTGTGAGGCTGGCGCAGAACTGAGCCCTTTTCTTTCTGTTGTGCAGAGCATCGGTGTGAATCAGAATGGACTCCATGGCATCTAACACCAACTGACTCTAGAATTATTGGTAAAACATCTTTGTGCTTTGTTGTTATTAAGTGCCATCAAGTCGATTCCGACCCATAGCGACCCTGTATAGGATTTCCGGGGAGCAACTGGTGAATTTGAACCACTGACTTTGCAGTTCAAACAGCTTTGCAATCTGGCTCATTAACCCACAGCACCACACCAGGACTCCATCTTTGTGCTAGAGGGTGGAAAGTTAACCAACAAAAATTCAGGTACCTTCCACCTCAGTGAAATTTCCAGGAGTCCAGTGGTTGGAGCATATTGAGATGTTCCCACTAAAGTGAAGAATGGAGCAGGACCTCAAAGCACAAGTAAGTTGCATGAGGAAGTGGCCCAGACACTCAGAGTTTCCACTCCTGTCACATTCCCTTTCCATTCCCAATGTGCAGCTAAGACCTCATGAGAAGTTCCTTATGATCAGGTGACTGATGAAGAGAAAGCTCATGGTTGGTTTACAGATGGCTCTGAATGGTATGCAGGCACTGCTCCAAAGTGGGCAGCAGCAGCATGACAGTCTTTTCTGGGACTTCCCTGAAGGACACTGGTAAAGAGAAATCATTAGAACTTCAACTTGTTCATATTGCTTGAAAGGAGAAATGGTTAGATACATGACTAGTTATTACTTCATGGACTGCAGTGAATTGTTTGGTTGGTTGGTCAGGGACTTGGAAGGAACATGATTGGAAAATTGGTGATGAGGAGGTGTAGGGAACTGACATGCAGATAGACCTTTCTAAATGGGCCAAAAAAGTGAAGATATTTATATCTTATGTGAATGCTCATCTACAGGTAACCTCAGCAGAGAAAGACTTTAACAATCAAGTGAAAAGATTGACAGGTTCTGTGGAAATTAATCATTCTCTTTCCCCAGTCATTCCTGTCATTTTCCAATGGGCTCATGAACAAAGCATGGTGGCAGGGACTGAGCTTTTATGCAGAGGCTTAGTAACATGGACTTCCAGTCACCAAGGCTGACTTGGCTACAGCCACTGCTGAGTGCCCAATCTGCCAGAAGTGGAGACCAACACTGAATCCACAGTATGGGACCATTCCTATGGGATATTAGCCAGCAACCTGGTGGCAAGTTGAGTACATTCAACAACTTACATCATGGGCAACATTTTGGTCTTACTGGAATAGACACTTACTCTGGATATGGATTTGCCTTCACTGCATGCAATGCTTCTACCAAAATTACCATCCATGGCATAACAGAATGCCTTATTTACCATCATGGTATCCCACACAGCATTACCTCTGATCAAGGGACTCACGTTAGAGCAAATGAAGTGAAACAATGGGCCCATGTGCATGATCTTACCATGTTTTGTATCATCCTGAAGCAATTGACTTGATAGAATGGCCTTCTAAGGAAACAAGTATGGTACCAGCTAGGTGACAGTACCTTGTAAAGGTTCAGGTAATGTTCTCCAGGAGGCTGTATATTCTCTAAACCAGCATCCATATGTGGTACAGTTTCTACCATAGCTATTCTACAATAGCCAGGAATCACAGGTCCAAAAACCAAGGGGTGAAACCTGGGAACAACAGGGTTCTGGGATACAGAGTTTGAGCCATGGTTGGAATGTGGAAAAGGGAGGGATAATATTAAGATGCTTGGCTGTCTTTTGAATCTTGGTTTTCCCTGCATTATATTGTAAAATAGACACTGGAGGGGGAGAGAAAGGAATAGTGAAAAGCATCACCATAGAAAGCTTGTAAGTCCGTCTTCTGC
>NW_006409074.1:318274-319699 GCF_000296735.1 Chrysochloris asiatica
TGTTGGAGAAGAATATTAAAAGTATCATGGATTTCCAGAAGAATAAACAAATGAGAAGTGCAACCAGAATGCTCCTTAGATGTCCAGGATAGCGAGACTTCATCTCTCATACTTCAAACATATTATCAGGAGGAACTAGTCCTTTGAGAAGGCATCATGCTAGGTAAAGTAGAGGGTCAGGGAAAAAGAGGAAGAACACCCAAGAGATGGATTGGCCAAGTGGCAGCATCGATGGACTCAAGTGTGGCAACAGTAGTGAGATTGGCCCAGGATAGGACAGTGTTTCGTTCTGCTGTGCATAAGGTTGCTATGAGTCAGTACAGACTCAATGGCACCTAACAACAAACAACAGAGGGATTACTGGGTCATATGGCATAACTATTTTCAACATTTTATTGAAGTGCCTTATCATTTTCCACAGAAACTGCACCATTTTACAGTCCCACCAGCAATGTAGGAGGTTCTGTCTCTCCACACTGTCACCAGCACTTGTTGTTTTCTGTGCTTTGAACTTTGCTATTAATGTTAAAGTAGCAAACTACACAGTCAGAAGTTAGAATTTACCAGTCACTTTGCAGGAAAAAAAAAAAGAGGCTTTCTGCTCCTGTAAAGATTTAGTCTCAGAAACGCTACCCAGGATCCTAATGAGTCTGAATCAAATTTATTAAAGACCCTGGTGGTGTAGTGGACTCAACATTGTGCTGGTAAGTGAAAGGTCAGCAGTGTGAAATCATAAGTTGATCCACAGAAGAAAGATGGGACAGTGTACTTCTGTAAAGATTTATAGCGTTGGACACTGCAGAGCAGCTCTACTCTGTCCAATCGTGTCACTATGAGCAGGAATCAACCCAATGGCAGTGGGTTTGGTTTGGGTTTTTATATTAGATTAAGACACAAAGAATTTATCAATTAAATTCTAATAGGGGTGGGGGCAATTTTTAAAAGCTTCCTGAAATGCCAGATTTATACTAATTGTCTTTTTCTTCTGTTTTTAAAAACAGAAATTGTATTGGATCGCTAGTAGTCCTTGCCTTGCAGCATGTTGATCACCTTCTAAAACAGAATTCCTTGTAACTCTAAACCTCAACTTAGAATCCTGGGTTGCACTGTAACTGAGAACCACAAGGTCAGTGGTTCAAAACCACCAGCCGCTCCTTGGAAACCCTATGCAGAGTTGCTATGAGTTAGAAGAGACTTGATGGCATTTAACAACAACAACAACAAACCTCATCTTGAGTTAGAAATTGTTTGTGAGTTTCTCCTTCTCCTGCTTGCTGCCTCAAACTGTTCAATTGGTTGTTGTTGTTTTCAGGTGCCATGGAGTCAGAACCGACTCATAGCGACCCCATGCACAGCAGAATGAAACAATGTCCGATCCTGGGCCAACCTCACCACCGCTGCCACACTTGAGTCCATCAATGATGT
>NW_006409074.1:319953-321351 GCF_000296735.1 Chrysochloris asiatica
CCGACCCATAGCGACCCTGTACAGGGTTTCCGAGGGTGTAAATCCTTACGGGAGTAGAAAGCCTCATCTTTCTCCCGCGGAGCGGCTGGTAGTTTAGTAACACAATAATACCTGTCCTTCTTTTGGAGACAAGTACTATTCTAACAAATAGCTTTTCAGAGGGAGAAATTAGATCTTAGCCTTCTAAACCAACCATTTGACTTTCTGCAGGTTTCATTAAGTTTCCTAAACTGTTGATGTTCATCCATGGACCTACCTTGCTCAGATCTCCGGGTCTATCAATGTCAATAGTCATGTCGTATTCTCATTTTCTATTTGCTTTTCATTTATTTTTTTAAAACTTTATTGTAAATTGAGTAAAAATTTACAAAGTAGACCATCAACAAATCATACACTTTGTTTCATCTTAATGGCTGGCATCCCCTCCATGAAACAACAATTATCCCATTTTCTCTCCATTTCCCCCTACTTTCCAGACCTTCGGAAATTTGTTCCTAGGAAAAATGCCACCCTCTTGACCTTGAGTTGTTGGCCATTCCAATGTGAGAGTACCTATTAGTGTTGTTGTCCCTGCAATGTGCTTGTCTACCACTTGACTAAAAATTGGGCGAACTCACCATGAGGGTGAGTTCTGCTCCAGACCTGAAGAGTAGTCAAGGGTCATAGTCTCAGGTTCCTCCAGTCTCTTTCTGAACAGGAATCCCAGTCTTTTTTTATAATTTTGAGATTATTTCACACTGTCTCCCACTCTATGTGGAACCTTCTAATGTGGTCCCTTTCAGAGCAGCTGGTACTTCTTTTGGACTCAGAGTAGTGGAGACTGATGTTCATGTGCACCGTTAGTGTACTGGATTAATTGATTCCAAGTGTTTATAGTTTTTATCACTATTCTTTCCTCCACCCATGGAGTGACTAATAGTTACACTTTAAGTGACTGCTCATGAGCTTTTAAGATCCCAGTTGCTACCTAGCAAAGTAGGATGTAGAACATTGTCTTTGTGGACTGTGTTATGCTGATTGATCATGATGTCCCCCAAGACTATGGTCCTGAGTCCCAGCAACTTGTTGCCTCAAGATGTTTCATTATATCTAAGATGTTTTCATCATTTTGCCCCCATGTAAGCTCCACTATGGAGCCTGGTGTGGCATTGTGGGTTAATGCACCAGACTGCAAAGCTGTTTGAACTGCAAGGTCAGCAGTTCAAACTCATCAGCTACTCCTCGGAAATCCTATACAGGGTTGCTATGGGTCAGAATCAACTCCACAGTACTTAACAGCAACAACAACAAGCGCCACCACATTTATAAACATATTTGCAGCAAAGGTAAATACCCATGTACAAATATCATCTGTCAAACTCATATATTTGTGGACCTGCTCCCACTCTCCCTCCCATA
>NW_006409074.1:329626-332988 GCF_000296735.1 Chrysochloris asiatica
GGTACAATTGGTTGTAGGAATAAACAAAAGCTTAGAGTAATATTTTTATAACAGGGAAGTTATAATATCCTTGAAATAATGAGATGTAATTAAAAATCATGACAAGCTATGGACAACATTGCTGAGAATGAGTATTCCAGAATACTTAACTGGAAGCAAAGAGGACTTAAAATACTTACTGATGAAAATCAAAGACTACAGCCTTTGGTATGGGTTGAGCCTTAATATAAAGAAAAAAAAAATCACCAATGGATCAATAAATAGTATCAGACTTCATGTTTTGCTCAGATCAACACTCATGGAAGCTGTAGCCAAGGAATTAAATGATGCATTGCATTAGGCAAATCTGCACAAGATCTCTTTAACGTGTTGGAGAGCAAAGGTGTCACTTTGAGGACTAAGGTGTGCCTGACCCAAGCCATGGTATTTCTGATAACAGTATATGAATGTGAAAGTTGGACAATGGATAAAGAAGCCCATAGAAGAATTGATGCATTTGAGCTATGGTGTTGGAGGAGAATATTAAAAATGCCATAGACTGACTGCCAAAGAACCAACCAATCAGTGTTGTTAGAAGTACAGCTAGAATGCTCCTTAGAAACCAGATGGTGAGACTTCATCTCTCATACTATAGACATATTATCAGGAGGGACCAGTCCCTAGAGAAGGACATAATTGTTGGTAAAGTGGAGGATTTATGAAAAAGAGGAAGACTCCCAATGAGATGTATTGGCACAGTGGCAGCAGCAATGGGCTCAAGTGTAGCAACAATTATGAGGTTGGCGCAGGACCAGGTAGTGTTTCATTATGTTGTGCATAGGACCACTATGAGTTGGTACTGACTACAAGGTACCTAACAACAATAACAACTATTAAAAATGCTAGATTCACTTCCTCACAAAATATACTCCTTTCTGAACTGAATGTTGTGATTCAGGAACATGGTAGATGCTTTGGCTCAAAGATAGAGGACAACTATGTCCTATAGCAGGACATATAGAGTTGGAACCTACTCGACGGCACTTAACAACAACAACAACAACACACATACATATGCTGCTGTTAAGTGCTGTTGAGTTGGTTCCAAACTATAGCCACCCTGTATAGGGGTTGCAAGAAGTGACTGGTTAGCTTGAACTGCCAAACTTGCAGTTCAAACCAACTTTGCAGTCCAACACATTAGCCCCCAGCGTCACACCAGGGCTCTGTCACCTCTCTCTCTTTATATATATACATGTTGTTGTTATGTGCCGTGGAGTTGGTTCCGACTCATAGTGACCCTGTACAGGGTTTCCGAGGCTGTAAATCTTTATGGGAGCAGAAAGCCTCATCTTTCTCCCGCGGAACCGCTGGTAGTTTCGAACTGCTGACCCTAAGGTTCGCAGCCCGATTCGTAATCACTACGCTACCTATACATACAGATATAATAAAACTTCTTTTTATACATATATATGTAAAACTCTTTATATATATGCTGGTAGTGGCAGTGGTGTGCCATGGAGTCGGTTCTGACTCATAGTGACCCTGCATAGGGTTTCTGAGGCTGTAAATCTTTATACAGGAGCATAATGTCTCATCTTTCTCCCATGGAATGGCTGGTAGTTTTGAACTGCTGACCTTAAGGTTAGTAGCCTGATTCATAACCACTATGCTAATATATATGTATGTTGTTGCTGTTAGGGGCAGTTGCGTCAGTTCTGACCTATAGCGACCTTGTATAAGGTTTCCAAGGAGTCGCTGGTGAGCTTGGCCAACTGAGCTTGTGGTTCAAACTGATTTTGCAGTCCAGTGCATTAACCCACAGGGCCACACCAAACATGTAAGTATATATGTTTATATCAAGGAAATGGCTCACAGTTACAGAGATAAGAGAATCCCAAGTGCAGGCTAGGCTAACCAAGATTGGTGGGTAGACCCGGAAAGCAGGAATCCCATGACTAGACACAGAGCAGGACCTTGATTCTGGAGCAGGGACAACAGCAGGGTAATGGGTGACCAAAGCCTGGGCAAGGGTGCTGCAGAACTGGCTGGGGTGACAGGAACAGGTGGGCATGGGCCTCCCACAGGCATCCAGTTTTCCAAGCACACTTGGTGGGCGGGCCAAGCAGGCAGACATATAATAGAGCAGGCCACTGGCTCCAGTTAAAAAAAACTGCAGGTTGGAGGATGCCCCAGATGCAAGATCCAGATCTAGCGGGGAAGAGAGTGAGTCTTTACTGCATTTCCATTATATTGGGAGCAGATCACATCCCCAAAGAAGCATCCTTTCAATTGATTGTCTGCTCATAACCAATCATCATTAAGTTAACTATGCCTCCTCATAGTCAATTTTCAGAGAGTTAACCGTTTACTGCCAAACAGCTGGGAATCCTGAATCAATCAATTTGGCACAGAACTTTGATGATCACAGGATGGATTTCATTTAGCTGCACATTATTGAACTTTTTTGACAGCTTTATTTTCTTTTTTTTAAACAAATATTTTATTGTGCTTTCAATTAATGTTACATAGCAAGTTAGGTCCCCACCTGACAATTTCTATACAAATTGTTCATGTAACATTGTTGTTGTTAGGTATCATAGCGACCTTATGCACAACAGAACGAAACGCTGATTGGGCCTGCACCAACCTCACAATTGTTGCTACATTTGAACTGATTATTGCTGCCATTGAGTCAATCCATCTAGTTTGAGGTCTTCTTCTTCTTCTCTGATCCTTCACTTTACCAAACACAATATCCTTCTCCAGGGATTGGTTCCTCCTGACAATATGTCTGAAGTATGATAGATGAATTCTGGCCATCCTGGCTTCCAAGGAATATTTAGGCTGTGCTTCTTCCAATACAGACTGGTTTGTTCTTCAGTCAGTCCTTGGCATTACTAATATTGTCCTCCAATACCATAACTCAAACGCATCAATTCTTATATAGCCTTCCTTATTCATTGTTCAACTTGCACATGCATATGAGCCTATTGACAACACCATGGGCATGGCTTGTGCTAGGCACACCTTAGTACTCAAGCTTAGTACATCTTTGCTCTTCAACACTTAAAAGAGGTCTTGTACAGCAGCTTTAACTAATGCATTACATTAGTTACATTTTCTCTTTCATTACATTCTGGTTGTTCCATTTTCCAGTGCTCTGTTTAAGAAAGGTATGTGACAAGGACGTCTTCTTTCACCATACTTATTCAACCTGTATGCTGCTACTCATGGAAGTAGCAGTCAAGAAACCAAATGACTTATTGCATTGGGCATATCTTCTGCACAAGACCTTTTTAAAGTGTTGAAGAGCAAAGATGTCACCTTGAGGACTAAGGTGTGCCTGACCCAAGCCATGGTATTTTCAATAACCTCATATG
>NW_006409074.1:333088-334278 GCF_000296735.1 Chrysochloris asiatica
CATATGACACAGAGGAACCTCGAAGACATTATGCTGAGTGAAATTTGTCAGACAAAAAGGGACAGATATTGTATGAGACCACTACTGTAAAAGTCCAAGAAAAGTTTTTCATTCTATAATAAACTTTCTATGATGATTACGAGGGGTGGGAAGGAAGGGAGAATTATTCACTGAATAGACTGTAGACATATACTAACTTGGTGGTGGGGAAGGCACCACAGTCATAGGTATATTTGTAGCAAAGGTAAATACGCATGTACAAATATCTTCTGTCAAGTCCTTGTATCTTTGTAGATATATTCCCACTCTCCCTCCCATACCCAATCTGCCTGTATATCTGTACATGTTTCTACCCCAAAATACATAAATATTGATACACTAGGCATTAGTGAGCTGAAATGGACTGGTACCGGCCATTTTGAATATGAAAATCATGTAGTTTACTGTGCTGGAATGACAAATTGAAGAGGAATGGTATCACATTCATCATTCAAAAGAACATATTGAAGTCAGGAAAGTACTGCAGGAGCAATCAAATAACATAGATACAACATTGGAAACAACTCAAAACCTACAGAAAGAGGTCCAAACGATTAATAATAGAATATCAGAAATAGACACTACACTGAAAGGGCAAAGGAGTACAATAGAAGAGATGAAAGCCAGAATGAGTGAGCTGGAAGACAAATTTCTCAATACCACTAAGATAGAAGAGTAAGCAGAAAAAAGGATTAAAAAATACAAAGAAGGTCTAAGATTCATGGTGGACAACATAAAGAGGAATAACTTAAAAATTATTGGCATTCCAGAACAGGAAGAATCACACAAGTCCACAGAGGAGATAGTTGAAGATCTGCTGGAAGAAAATTTTTCTAACATCCTGAAAAGCGAAAAGATAAGCATTCAAGAAGCTCAACGAACCCCAAAAAGGATAGACCCCAAGAGAAAATCACCAAGACATATCATAATCAAGCTCTCCAAAATCAAAGATAAGGAGACACTCCTGAAAGCAGCTAGGGAAAAGAGAAGCATTATATACAAAGGCATGCAAATCAGATTAAGCTTGGATCTCTCAGCAGAAACCATGCAAGCAAGAAGGCAATGGGAAGACATATACAAAACCCTGAAAGAAAGAAAAAAACCTGCCAACCAAGAATCCTTTATCCAGCAAAGCTATCAATCAAATACAA
>NW_006409074.1:334378-335684 GCF_000296735.1 Chrysochloris asiatica
TTTGGGTTATGGTGTTGGAGGAGAATATTGAAAGTGCCATGGGCTGCCAAAAGAACAAATAGATCCGTTTTGGAAGAAGTGCAGCCAGAGTACCCCTTAGAGGCCAGGATGGCCAAACTTCGTCTCTCAGACTTCAGACATATTGTCAGGAGGGACCAGTCACTGGAGAATAATATCATGTTTGGTAAGGTGGAGGGTCAGAGAATAAGAGGAAGACCCCCAGTGAGATGGATTGGCATCAATGACCTCAAGCATGGCAATAATTGTGAGGTTGGCCCAGGACTGGGCAGTATTTCATTCTGTTGTGCATCGGGTTGCTATGGGTCGGTACCAACTTGATGGCACCTAACAACAACAGTTTCCTTGTCCTCTTATCATCTTATCTTTCTTTTTATTGACCTTTTAGTCTTATATACCACCACTTGTCTGTCAGTTTGTTGTACTGTGGTGGCTTACATATTGCTGTGTTTCTGGAAGCTGTGCCACAGGTATTTTAAATACCACCAAGGTCACCCACAGTGGACAGGTTTCAGCTGAGCTTCCAGACGAAGACAGATCAGGAAGCAGGAGAGATGAATATTTCTGAATATTTAGTCACTGAAAAGCTTACGAATAGCAGTGGAACAATGTTAGCACCAGAATATAGAATATTGAAAAATGATGAAGAGCAAGCACCAGAATACTGTCAGATATAGTGCCAGAAAATGAGCCCCCAAGTTGGAAGACACTTAAAATATAACTGGGGAGAAATTGCCTGGTCAAAGTACTCTTGGCCATGATGACACAAATGGAGTAAAATCTTTGGAACCTTCATTTTCTGATGGGACACAACTCAAAATGAAGAGAAACAGTTGTAAACATCTATTGACAATTGGAACATGGAATGTACGAAGTATGAATCTAGGATAATTGGAAATTGTCAAAAAAAAAAAAAGAGAAATGGAATGCATAAACATGGATATCTTAGCCTTTAGTGAGCTGAAATGGACTAGTATTGGCGATTTTGAATCTGAAAATCACATGATTTACTATTGCTGGGAATGACAAAAACAGCTGCAACTATACATTGAAGAGAACTTCCAGAGGTTCAAACTGGATTCATAAGAGGATTTGGAACGAAGGATATCATTGCTGACATCAGAAGAATTTTGGCTGAAAGCAGAGAATACTTGATCAAATAAAGGTTTTCAATTGTGTGGATTATAACAGCTATGGACAATATTCAGGAGAATGAGTATTCCGGAATGCTTAATTATACTCAAGAGACAGTTGTTCAAACAGAACAAAGGAACACATAATGGTTTAA
>NW_006409074.1:337159-338224 GCF_000296735.1 Chrysochloris asiatica
CATACTTTGGACATATTGTCCGGAGGAAACAATCATTGGAGAAGGATGTCATGCTGGGTAAGGTGGAGGGTCAGAGAAAAAGAGGAAGACCTCTAACGAGATGGATTGGCTAGGTGGCATCATTGATGGACTCAAGTGTGGCAACGGTGGTGAGGTTGGCCCAGGATCGGACATTGTTTCATTCTGCTGTGCATGGGGTCGTTATGAGTCGGTTCTGACTCGATGGCACCTGACAACAATGACAACGTATAAATGGATAAAAGATTGAAGTTATCAAAGATTTCATTTTGCTTGGCTCAGCCATCAACACTCATGGAAGTGGTAGTTAAAGGATCAAATGATGTATTGCATTAGGTAAATCTGCTGCACAAGACCTCCTTAAAGTGTTGAAGAGCACTTTAAAGGGTTGTTGAGCACTAAGGTTCACCTGACACAGCCATGGTATTCTCAACAGCCTCATATGAATGTGAGAATTGGACAATGAATAAGGAAGGCCATAGAAATGATTCATTTGAGTTATGGTGTTGGAGGAGAATATTGAAAGTGCCATGGGCTACCAAAAGAACAAACAAATCTGTGTTGGAAAAAGTACTGCCAGAATGCTCCTTGGATGCCAGGATGGCCAGACTTTGTCACTCATTCTTTGGACATATTTTCAGCAGGGTCCAGTCCCTGGAGAAGGATAACATGTTTGATAAGCGGAGGGTAGAAGAGAAAAGAGAAAGACCCTCAATGAGATGCATTGGCATAATAGCAACAGCTATAGGCTCAAATGTAGCAAAAATTGTGAGGTTGGCACAGGACTGGGCAGTGTTCTGTTCTGTTGTACGGAGTGTATCTAAAATTCGGTACTGACTGGACGGCATCTAACAACATAACAACATCTCATATAGATGTTTTCTTAATGGAGTGCACAGATAACATCCTTTATTTTTTGTACCAACTTATTATTTCACTAAAAGGTGACCTCAGTGTCAGGGTCCGGCCTCAACAAGGGGGTGAGTACATGAATGTGGGGTGTCTGGTGATGAGAGAGAGAGAGAAAGAGAGAGAGAGAGAGAGAGA
>NW_006409074.1:339335-341905 GCF_000296735.1 Chrysochloris asiatica
CGGGACCCCAGGAGGTCACTTCCTGGGCCCTCAGGGTTCATGGCTCGCCATACCGAGGAGGGCCCTGGGTTTGGATTTTTGTCCAGGTCACAAGGCCTCAGCTTCCCAGTAATTGCGTTTTATGTCATCCCCGACACCTCAGGCTATGTCAAGTTGCCCAATAAGGAAGGTAAGCAGAGGCTTACTGGTGCTTATTGTTCTGACTCATATTGTTGTTGTTATTAAGTGCCATCGAGTTGGTTCCGATCCATAGCAACCCTGTATAATGCTTCCAAAGAGCTGCTGGTGAACTTGAACTGCCGATCTTGTGGACGAAACCAATTTTGCAGTCCAGTGTATTAACCCACAGTGCCAGGGCTGGTGGGTTTGAACCACAAACCTTACAGTTTAGCAGTTCAATTCTTATCCTACTGTGCCACACCAGGATTCTACATATTAGTAATTACAACTAAGTTTTTGCTTACCTTGATGATTGGATAATTCACATATGAGGTCCTTTGAAAAAGGAATTTTTCCACAAACTTTTTGAAGCCCCCTAGTTTTATGCTAATTAACTGAATTATGCTAATTAGTTTCTAAATAGTTTTATGCTAATTAACTAATTATGCTAATTAGTTTCATAAAACTAAGGTTCTAAGCCCTCAAATCCAGAAAACAAATCTTGCAAGGTGTTTATGTTTTGACAAGAATTGGTAACAGTGTCATCCATGAATATTTCAGTATATATATGCACATATAATTTTACACATAGATAATTCTACATTGTACACATCTGCACCTGTACACATATATATGTGTATACACATATATATGTGCACATACACTAGCATTTTGGTTATTGTTGGTGTTGTTGCCAAATTATATGCCATATTCTTTAGCACAAACATTGCTTACTTTGGTCAAGCTGTGCTCCTTGCATCCACATTCAGTGCTCTTCCCATCACCAAAAATAACAAGCATCTATCATCTAGAGAGTGACTTCTCCCTTATCTCCCATCCATCTATGGTAACCACCAATGAATATTAGTTACTATTTGTGTAACTATTTATGCCTTCATGTCAACTTTGTTTTCTGAACATTGCTGCTGAGTCTTTCCCGCCTACAATGGGGAGTTCACTTTTCTGGCTTGTAGAATGTCCCTTTTGTTGACTGCCCTTGAAAGTTTGTACTCTATGACAGCCCAGTTTAATTAACCCTTGGCACAACTCACTGGGGCAAGGATTTGGCAAAGGGTTGGTAGTTTTTAACTGTTTATATGTATAAATGAAAAAGCACCTCCAAAAGAAGTAGTTGGGTAAAGCCAGTGGTGTTGGGAAAGATAATAACAGCATGAGTCCAGCTGTAATGAGCATACATGGTTTGAAATGGCAGTGGTCGGATAGACCTTTCTTCTCTTGGGACCTTCATTAGTTTCTCAACATGGATATAGGATAATCAGTGTAAGGTAGTGGCTGCCATGAACAAACTGAGGAAGTTAAGACCTGAGACTTAAAGTTACAAGATGAAAAAGCAACAACTTTTTTTTCATTCATAATTATGTTAGTCTCAAGAACTCTGACCATTAAGAGAAAATGAGAAAAAACACTGAGGTCTTGGTTACCTACACAAATATCACAAGCGAGACTGTGGACTCACTGTCTGGAGTCTAAAAGTCCAAATCAGAGCCTTGGTCGTGAAAATTCTTTCCTTGTGGGTATACCCAGGCATTCCTTGGTTTCTTGGTGTTCCTTAGTTTATAGATAACCCTTACATGATGTCTGTCTTCCCTTGTGTGTGTCTGTATGACCATTCTTCTCTTTTTAGTATTCAGAAGTGATTTGATTTAGAGCCCATCCTACTTGGATATGACTTAATCATCACAAACAGATATAGGGGCCAGAATTTCAATACATAATTTGTGGTAACAAAAAGCCATAACAGGATTACAAAATTGTTACACACACACACACTCACACATACACACACACATACACATACACACTACCCCCCCCAACAACAAAAACTCCCTGCTTTTCTGATTGAAACAATAGCATACACAATTGGCTTTTACTGAAAAAAGAATTAATTTCCTTGTTAAATAAAAATAGCCAGAGTCACTGATTGAAATGTGTGGGAAATTTTTAAAGTTCTTTGCTTATATTGTGGAAAACAGTTAACCAGATTTGTATTCAAAATTGATGCAGTGGTCACTTTCATCCACTTTGACAAATGTTGAAAATGCTTTCTTTTAAAAATTGAAATACCACAGCCGTATAAGTAAACTGCACACCTTTCTTGTACTGAAGGCTTTCAAAGCTTTTAACAAACTAAGTATCAGGTGTAGTTGATGGCAGAAGTAAAAATAGAATGCTGATCAATAGTCCACTGTCAACTCTGACTCATGGATAACTTAGGTTGCAGGTGCCCATTCCTGTAATATCCTTACAGTCTGAGCAAGTTCAAGTCCACAGTTGCAGCTATTGTGCGAATCCCTGTCACTGGAAGTCTCCTACACACCCCCTGTACTTCACCAAACATGATGACTTTCTCCAGAGACTCTCTCCCCTGATGACATGTGGAAAGTAAGTGA
>NW_006409074.1:342365-343398 GCF_000296735.1 Chrysochloris asiatica
CCCCCGTTTTTGTTACAAAACTTCTACCTTTACAATTGTGACAGTCACAATTAGTCATGAAACAATTACTCACTATTGAATCATAAGAATCTTTTCCCCATGTCTTTTATTTATTTATTTTTAATTTAAGGTTTTTATTGTGGATTGAATGAAAGTTTACAGGGCACATCATCAGTTTCACATTCAACAATTCATATAACTTGCATCATTACATTGATTATAATCCCCCCATATACCATCAGTTAAAAGTATTTCTCTCTATCCGTTTTAGCTTTTTAAAAAACACACAAACAAAAAAACCCACTCAGGCATATATAATAATTTACATCTCCAAAGGGCACATTCTGCAAGTTTGCTCCTGGCCACCAGTTCTCAGTCCTTTTCTTCTTAGCTGATGAATCTAGAGTCCTCAGCCGCTCCCCCTCTCCATGCCCCATCTCTGCCTCCATCTCTGACACTGCTGCTTCTCTGGATAAGGTCCTGCACCTATTTGTGCGTTCCTCTCTTGATGGTCCTAGGGTCCTCCGTTTCTGGACTATAAGATCAACCACTCCCCTTTTACCTTTACAAATGTGACAGTCATGATTAGTCATGATAACAATTATTCACTATTGAACCTTACGAATCTTATCCCCATCTCCATTCACCAGACCCATCTAGACAAGATGACAGCTATTCAGTGGAGACTCTTTCTTTCCCACCACACTCTTAAACTAAGCTCCCTCTTGAAACCTTGTAAGCCAGTCACTTTGTGCCTTTATTGCTCCTCATTTTAGATAGCCAATGTCTAAGTTGCCCGTCCCTAACTACCCTGTGCACAGAGCAGATAGCATTGATATTTGATTTGAAGGCTCTTTCCCTCCCTGTTGGTATTTAGGGTAATTACCGCTCTGAATATAGGTCAGGTTCATCATGAAGATGTATCTTCTGTCACTGTAGCTGTTCCAGTCTGCTTGACCTTTCTAGTGGGAACGTCTCATCTCACAAGGTTGTGGATGGGACTCAGGATTCCACCTAAGGTCCTATACTCTGT
>NW_006409074.1:361264-361834 GCF_000296735.1 Chrysochloris asiatica
TCTGTTTCTGTCTCTGTGTGTGAGATGCGTCTCTTGCAGACAGCATATTGAAGGATCTTGTTTTCTTATCCATTCTGCCACCCTCCGTCTCTTAAAAGGTACACTCAATCCATTTATGTTCAGTGTAATTATCGATAGGTATTGATTATTTGTTGTCATTATATTCGTTTTTTTTGTGGTGTTGCTGATTCTTTGTTCTGTTTGTCCTTCTCTGTGAATTCATGATTCGTGTGTTCTTTCTTGTGTGTTTCCTTATAGTTTTACTGTTTTCACATTCTTCTTGGATTCCTATTCTCTTGGTATGCTGTGAGTTGTTAATTTTCTTTGAGGTTGCTTTATGGTCCATTGAATTCTCTGTCCATTTAGTGCAGTCTATTTTATCCTGTAATCTACCTGACCTTCTCATTGTCTGGATCTCTGTTCATATGTGTTCACCTTCTTTTGCATTGTACTTGTTTTGGTCATAGACTGCCCTCCCAGAGTCTTTGTTCTTATAGTTTTGTTTTGTTAACATTTCTTCTTTCTGTTGACTTAATTCAGGGAGGTGCTGCCATGTATGTCAATCTCTGG
>NW_006409074.1:362421-380047 GCF_000296735.1 Chrysochloris asiatica
TTGTCTTCCAGCTCAATGATTCTTCCTTCCTTCTCATCTATTCTACTCTTCTGCCCTTTCAGGGAGTTTTCTGTTTCTGCCATTTTGTTGTTGATTGTTTGGACCTCTTTCTGTATGTTTTGGATTGTTACCAATGCTGTATCTATCTTGTTTGATTGTTCCTGTAGTGCTTTTCTGACTTCTTCCTTTTTTTTCTCAACTCCATTGTAAAGTGCTTTGAGACATTTTATAATCATTTTTCTGAAATCTTTCTCAGGTATCTCCAAGGCCTGCCCTCCTTCCAGCATGGAGAGACGGTCTACTTCTGGTTCATTTGTCACAGATATTTTATCTTTTTTCTGGACATGTGCCGATATGGTTATCTGCTTTTGCTTCTTGGACATGTTTAATGTTTATCTGTGGCCCTAATAGTTAAGTATGTGTTTTGGTAAGTTTTTTATATTTTCTGATTACCTCCAGGATGATGTGATCAGGTTGTGGTCTTCCCTTTTTCACTCTCCTTATTGCTTAACTCAGAGTACCTTTTTTGGGCCTCAGTTGGGCCTGGGCCTCGGCGGTGGGCCGTTTGGGCCTCTGGCTGTGGGTTGAGCCTAGGGCGGGCGGTTTGGGCCTCTGGGGGCCTGGGTGTCAGCGACCGGGCTACAGGAGGGTTGGGCCTCGGGCAGGTGGTTTGGTCCTCGGGGCGCCTGGGTATCAGCAGCTGGGCATTGGGCAGCTTGGGCCTCAACGGGTGGGTTGGGTGGATTGGGCCTCGGGGGGGCCCTGTGCCTTGGGGACCGGGCTGAGGGCGGGTTGGGTCTCAGGGGCACTGGGCCTCGTCGACTGGGCTATGCAGCACGTTGGGCCTCCAGAGCCCTGGGCCTCAGCGACCTGGCTACGCTGCGGGTTGGGCCTTGGTTGGGCCTGGGCCTTTGTGACCAGTGTGTGGGCGGATTGGGCCTCAGGGCAGGCCTTGGCCTCAGTGAGAGTGTCTGGGCCTTGGGAGGGCCTTGGCCTCAGTTGGCGGGCCTGTGTCTTGGGCATTCCTGAACCTCGGCGGCTTGGCAGAGGACTGGTCTTGGCTGGGGCAATAGAGGGCTAGGGGTCGTAGCTGCAGGGAGGTAGTGTCTGTATTTGATGACATAAAAAATGCCTCTCTCAGTCTCTCTGTACTGTGGGTACCCCGAATTTCCTTATATCCGTGCCGATATCCCTCTCTATTTATTCGGCTTTTTTAGTTTATGCTTCCTTTTCTCTGGAAATGCAGCCTTCTAAGTGGGGTTGCTCTAGCCCTGCATTCCCAGGTATGCAGGGGGCAGAGGCAGTCGCCAGTGCGGGCGTGGAAGCGGAAGCCGCATGCAGGCAGGCAAAAGCTCAAAATGCCTGTAATTCCACAGCAATTTGATCTTTAAAAAAAACGAGTTCAGAATGTTGAAATATAAGTTCTTATATTTGTACAAAGTCTGTCTGTCTGCTAGACAGAGGTTTCTTATGTGTGATTCCGCCCTTTTCCCCGAGACTGCCCTACCTGAGCTGCCTGGTCCGGGAAGCACCGGAAGTCCTCTCTGTAGATAACTTGTGATTTTTCCTAAGCTGCTTTCAGGTTTTTTCCCCTTGTGTTTGATTTTGGAAAGTTTGATTATGATACATCTTGGTGATTCTCTTTTGGCATCTATCTTGAGAGTTTGGGGTTTGTTCAGTTTCTTGGATGCATATCTTCTTGTACTTCATGCTATTTGGGAAGTTTTTCTTCTAGAAAAATTTTTCTTTGTGTTTTTAATTTTTTTGGATGGTCTCTTCCAATTCTGGAATTTTGATCACAGGCATGTAATTCCTCTTGATGGTGTACCACATGATTCTTAGAATTTCTTAGTCTTTTTTTTTTTTTTAATCTCTCATTATTTTTTCTGATTGTTCTTCTAGCAGATGAGTAGTGAAAGATAAGTCTTAAATCTTGCAATTCTGTCTTTCCTTGATTGAGACCCACTCCTTTGCCCTTTCAGTGCATTATCTATTTCTGGAATTACAGTATCAATCTTCTGGGTTTCTGTTTTCGGATTTTGTATGGTTTCTAATTTTTAATTTATTTTGTCACTTTGTTCTTGTACTTTCCTGAATTCCTCTCGAGTTTTACTAGTAGTCTCTTCAGTCTTTCTCTCAATCTTTACCAGGTAGGTCCAATGCTATTTCTTCCTTACAGAGCTTTGTCTGTTGCCTCTGAGGAGTGATGGTGTTGTATTTGTGATTGCATGCTGATATGTTCATAGGCATTGACCACTTGTGACTGGGTATGATAGATAATGGGAATGTGTGTGTAGTCCTCTGTTTGCTGTTCCTGTAGAGTAGCTGAGGGTACCATCTATCCCAGATCAGGTGGTGCAGGAGCAAGAGATGGCCTTTGTGCAGTGGGCTGGGCAACAGGAGGTATGGTTGCTGTCTCCCATCTTGTGTACCTAGAAAGAGAGAAAAAGCAAAAACAAACAGCAACAACAAAAAAAGAAAGTAAACAAGAAAAAACAAGAAAATAATAAATAGAAATAAAAAAAAAACTGGGTAAGGAAAAAGAACGAAAAGACAAATGCTAGGAAAGGTGATAAAAAAGAAAAGAAAACAAGTAAGAAAAAGATGGGAAGGGGAAAAAGAAAAGAGAGTAGAAAGGAAATGAGAAAAATTAAAAACAAAAACAAAACAAGGGAAGGATAAGAAAAGAACAGGAGGGAAACAACAGAAAAGAGAATCCTGGCAAGGGCAAGGCACTCAGTGACCATCCCTCTTGTCTGAGAAGGCAGAGAAAGGCAGGGGAGGACATCAGCACACTCTGTAACTGAGGATCTGGAGGCCAGGGGGAGAGGGTGGGACACCTTGTCCTGGATGAAGTTTCTGCCAGCCTAGAAGGTAGCTGGGGTCAGGGCACCTGGTCCTGGAAGGAGTTCTTGCCTGCCCAGGGAGTAGCTGGAAGCCGGACTCCTATCCAACACTGCATGTGTGCTTGCCCAAGGAGGTAGGGAGTCTGTGCCTCCAAAGGCACTCAGCAGTCAAGCCACAAGGGCATGCTTCTGACTTCAGGCAGAGCAGGGGGTGTATGGGAGTAGGAGCAGTACCATTAGCAGCCAGGTAGGTGAGGGTGGGGAGGTTGTAGGGAACAAGAAGAGTGTATCTTGTCGTCAGCCACCAATATAATAGTGCATATAAGAGTCCTAAAGGAGCTCTGGTAGCGTAGTGGCTACGATGGCTGTGAACCTTAGGTGAGTGGAGCTGTCACTGCCCCAATTGAATGCTGCTTGCAAAAGTTGAAAATGGCCATGCTGCATCAGACCAGCTGAAATTCACCTTTCTGCTTGTCTCCTGATGGCTGCTTTGTTCAGCTTTGATCAGTATTTGATTGATTTCACTATCCTTTCCTCTGAAGTTCAGTGTTCCAGGATCATCATTTGTATCTGCCTTGTTTGATATCTCATGTCTTTGTTGCAGAGGGTTTGGGTAGCCTGTCTGCCTAGTCTGTCATCTTGCCAGAAGTTGGAAGTTTAATTCTGCTAAATAACAAGGTCGGTATCAATGTTCTTCAGATAGATAAAACTTGACCATGCACTGTTTCATGTGGATATCTTGCTAGAATGATTTTATTTTTTAAAGTTTTCTTGTGTTGAGATATATACTGAACTGCTAAGCACAAGGTTGCCTGTTCAAGCCCACTAGCTGCTCCTTGGAAACCCTATACAAAGTTGCTATGAGTCAGAACTGATTGGGCAACACTTAACAGCAGCAACAGAGATATGTACAACATACATTTGTTATTTTCCATTATTCTTAGGTGCTCCATTCAGTGCCATTTGTTATTTTCAGTGTTGTGCAGCCTTCACCATTTTCTATTTCCATAATTTCTTTTTATCTCAAACAGAAACTGGGTACCAATCAAATAATAACACCCCATTCCATTTTTCTGGTAACCTGGTAATGTCCCTCATAACCTCTAGTCTACGTTCTGTCTCCATACATACTTTTTTATTTATGCCTCTCTCAAGGAAGCCTCTACCTCTCTCTTCCGCCCCATTCTCTTGAGGCTTTCCCTCACTGCAGTGATAATCTACCTGCACATCACTCTACAGGGGCTGTCTGTCCCTCCTCGGAACACTGCTGTCTTGGCCTCTGGGTTTACACTGAGTTGACCTTCTGCTTCTGGCTGGTAGACTCCCTCCAACACACACTCTGTCCTGAATGCCCTCTGCCACATCTTGGTTGGAAGGACAGTCACAATTTGACCACGTTCCAAGTGGTGTGGTGCTTCCACCTACCTGTTGACCACCATTGTGTTCACTGCACAGAAGCCAAGATTATCCTTTTCATATATGGTTCAGAGACTGTCTCTCATTAAATCTGTTTCTTTTTAGCCACCTATTCTAATCTTTTGTTCCTATCCTGCCTCCTAGTCGTGCCCACCTGAGGCCTGGCACCATGCTGAGTCCTCTGGTTCTCCCAGGAAATCCCCTCTCTCACTTATTGCCCTCTGAGAGTTCTTTCCCCGTCTGTCTCACACTGCATCCACCTCCTCTGGTAACACTGTCCTGTGTTCCATTTTGTTTTCTTTGCACACTTATCCCCAAATAACATTAAGCAGCTTTTTGTGTACTCTTCCCCTAGACGCAGGCTTCGTGGTGCATCCATATCACCTAACACTACTGCATGCAGTTGGTGCTCACCAGGTATTTATTGGACAAGTGAACTCCCTGTGGTATTTCTTTGTGTTGTTCCAGTGGTGTTTGCCATGTTTTGTTACATTTTCTTGTCATTCTAATGTGTGTATTCTCTATTCTGTACTGTTTACTCCATAGTGCTATCACAGTTCTGACTGAAGGTTCCTTTTATGGTCCATCTTTCCCTCTGTACCTGATACAATGCTAGCACAAAGGCCATGGCTGAGGAGACACTTGCTGGGTTGGGGCTCACCTTTGTGGGGCTAGGAGCCCATTGGCAGTGGGGCTGACTTACTCACATTGCCTCCTACTTCTTGTGTATCAGTGTCTGAATCTTTGGGACATGCTTGGCATGGCCAGCTGATCTTCTCCCTCTGTCCTCCTGCAGGCCACCATGAATGCCATTGTGGCGCTCTGTCACTTCTGTGAGCTGCACGGTCCCCGCACTCTTTTTTGTACAGAAGTCCTACATGCCCCACTCCCCCAAGGGGCTGAAAGCAGGGACAGCCCTGGCCAATGCGAGCAGGCTGAGGAGGAGGAAGGCGGTATTCAGATGAACAGTCGTATCTGCTCCCACAGCCCAGCAGAAGGGGCCAGTGCAGAAGCCAGTAGCCCAGGGCCCAAAAAGTCTGATATGTGTGAGGTGAGTGTCATCTTGGTCTCCGAAGGACCTGCTCTGTGAGGGACTGTGTACTTGTGCTGCTGCTTCTACCATCCTGGAATGGGGTACACAGTCTACATAAATTGTGGCAGAGATGGGATGGACCATGCTCCCGGTACAGAGCAGTGTGAGGACTGATGGAGTGGGCATGCTCTTTGGTGACAGGCATAGCTGAGTGAGCTTAGTGGGCCTTTGCATGTGTGGTCAAGCCCTCTGCCAGACCTCGCTCAGTTTTGCTAAACCCACCGTCCTTAGAGTGTTCCCATTGGAGCCCTCTCGGGGGAGGACTTTGTGAGATAAAGAAAGTGAAGTGTCAGTTTCCTAAAGAGGTGCTTCTGAGTGTGAAGGTCCTGGTAAGGCCCAAGATCCAGATGGTGTGGGACATGTCACAGCTGTGACCAGCATAATCCAATGAGATTCAGATTCCAAGCCAGGATCTGATGGGCAGGAGCTTCATCAGTGAAGACGACTATGAGAGGTAGAGGAGTGGGGAAGGCAGGAGGATGTAGGGAGTACTAGGCAGGACAGGGCTTGGGTGGGTCTAGCCAAGCCCACCCTTGGAGGGATCCACATTTGTTGCTTGACCCTTGAGCGGGGGGTAGCCTGTAGGCTCCTTCAGCGGTGCTGGGCCATCAGTCTGTTGGCTTCCTGCACAGGCTGAAATGGAGTAGCTTGTCTGCAGGGCCGACACAACTCTGAGGTTGTGTTCCTTGCTTGACCCCTTGCTCTGGCCTGAAGCCTTGCCAGGTGTTTGTGTTGGGACCAAGCACAGAGGTCTGGATGGCAAGGTGGGTCACATCACTCAGAAAGTGGTTCACAATAAGGTATATTCTAGCTCTGCCAATTGTCAGCTTTATGATCCTTGGCTGGCTACTCAGCATCTCTGAATTTCACTTTTCCTTTCTGTGATATGGGGGTTCTCACTTAGGGTTGGGCCTTGGATGAGATGAAATGAAGTGTGCAAAGCTCTTATCACAGTACCTGATAGATGAGTGCTCAGTAACATTATATGTGAAGTAGTGGTGTGGCTTTGTAGGGTAAGCACTGCACTGCAAGGTTGGTTTGAACTGCTGGTGGTTCAGACCCACCTGCTGCTTTTTGAAAACCCTATCAGGGTGGCTATGAGTTGGAACCAACTCAACGGCACTTAACAACAACAACAGCATTATTTGCTACTAAACAACCTCTGGCAATCTTATCTCATCAGCATTTAAATCCTCAGGTGAGTGTGAATTGAAAAGCCAGTTATTTTTATACAAAAATGGGTTGAGTTTTGTAAACTCAGCTTTGTCTAAGAGGTAAAGGGTTTGCTATCAGCTTGCTACCCAACTGGTTTTCTGTTCCTTCTCATGTCCAGGGCTGCCGATCCCTTGCTGTGGGACATCCAGGTTACATCAGCCACGACAAGGAGACCTCCATTAAATATGTCAGCCATCAGCACCCCAACCACCCGCAGCTCTTCAGCATTGTCCGCCAGGCCTGTGTCCGGAGCCTGAGCTGTGAGGTGGGTGACTGTCTATGTAGGAATCGTGTATAGTCCCTAGTTGAAAGGAACCCTCAGCAAGTTGGGTTAGGTCAGTGCCACTAGTGCATAGTACAGACCGCATCAGTTCTCCAGAGCCTATGAGAAAAAGTACTGTGAGACTCATAGGTCCTCTGGATGGTTGCTAGCTTTTCACTCTAAGCACAAATCTTGTTACTTGCCTATTCTTGCTGGACATAGATCTAAGATATGGACTATTTCTAGGGTAAGTATTTCACTATATCAAGCATAACTTTTTATAAAGTCTTGATCTCACTGTAAGCCCCAGTGGTCATCACGGGCTCTCAGGTCCTAGTGAAGACTATAAATCGGTTTGTTCTTGAACTCCTTGGCTGCTGGTGTGGAGTTCAAGTCTTAGCTCTTATGAAGTGTTTCTGTCTGTTTGCCACAAAGAATTCACAATTAGGTTACCAAAGTATCTTGTCCTTGGTATTTAGTTGATCAGACAGATTCTGTTCCCTCATTGCCAGTTACCATTTTTTTTGTGGCTGTGTGCTGTCCTTCAGCTGTTTAACCCCTTTTCATTTCCTACTGCTAATCTGCTAGTAGTAATCATGGACTCCTGGTGTGGTGCTGTGGACATTAGACTGCAAGGTCAGTTTGAACCATTAGATCCTCAGTTCTAACTCACCAGCCACTCCTTAGACTCCCTGTATAGGGTCTCTATGAGTTGGAACTGATTTCACGGCACTTAACAACAACAACAAATCTGCTAGAAGGGAGGTAAATTAGGTGTTAGGATTGTGTGTGAAATTTTCCTGAGGGGAGGGACTTGTAATAGTCCTCTCCTAAAAATGTAGGAAAATTAGAAGTTGTCAAAAATGAAATGGCATGCAAAAACATCGCTATCGTCGATACTGATGAGCTGAAATGGACTGGTATTGCCCATTTTGAATCTGACAATCACATGGACTACTGTGCTGGGAATGGCAAATTGAAGAGGAATGGTATCACATTCATCATCACATACTGAAACATGATGAAGAGCAACAAAATATTGTCAGATATGAGCCAGAAGATGAGCCCCTCAGGTTGGAAGACACTCAAAGTAAGACTAAGGAAGAGCTGTCTCTTCAAAGCAGAGTTGATTGTGATGACGTAAATGGAGTAAAGCCTTCAGGACCTTCATTTGCTGTTGGACACAACTCAAAATGAAGAGAAACAGCTGTAAACATCCATTAGTAATTGGAACATGGAATGTACAAAGTATAAATTTAGGAAAACTGGAAATTGTCAAAAATAAAATGGAACACATAAACATTGATATCCTAGGCTTTAGTGTGCTGAAATAGACGGTTGTTGCCCATTTTGAATCTGACAGTCACATGGTTTACTCTGCTGGGGCAGTGACATATTGAAGAGGAATGGTGTCACATTCATCATCAAAAACATTTCAAGATCTGCCTTGAAGTATAACTATCTGTGATAGGATAATATCCATACGCATACAAGGAAGATCAGTTAATACCACAGTTATCCAAATGTACATATTGTTGTAGTTAGGTGCCATCTAGTTGGTACTGACGCATAGCGACCCTATGCACAACAGAACGAAACACTGCCCAGTCCTGGGCCAGCCTCACAATTGTTGCCACACTTGAGCCCATTGATACTGCCACTTGGCCAATCCATCTCTTTGGGGGTCTTCCTCTTTTTATCTGACCCTCAACCCTACCAAGCATGATATCTTTCTCCAGCAACTGGTCCCTCCTGACAATATGTCCGAAGTCTGAGAGATGAAGTTTGGGCATCCTGGCCTCCAAGGAGCACTCTGGCTGCACTTCTTCCAACACAGATCTGTTTGTTCTTCTGGCAGTGCATGGCACTTTCAGTATTCTCCTTCAACACCGTAACTCAAAAGCATCAATTCTTCTACGGTCTTCCTTATTCACTGTCCAGCCTTCACATGCATATGAGGCTATTGAAAATACCATGGCTTGGGTCAGGCACAGCTTAGTCCTCAAGCTGACATCTTTGCTCTTCAACACTTTAAAACGGTCTTGTGCAGAAGATTTGCCTAATGCAATAGGTCGTTTGATTTCTTGACTGCTGCTTCAGTGAGTGTTGAGTCACCACAATGGAGGTGCACAGACAGTGTGAGACCAATGAGCAGATACAAAAAAGACTTCATCTCTCATCCTTTGGATGTATTATCAGGAGGAACCAGTCCCAAGGAAAGGACATCATGCTTGGCAAAGAGAAAGAGGGTCAGCAAAAAAGAGGCAGACCCCAATGGTATGTATTGGCACAGAGGCAGCAATTGTGGGCTCAAGTGTAGCAATTATAGTGAGATTGGTGCAGGACCAGGCAGCGTAACATTCTGTTGTGCATAAGGTTGCTATGGGTTTTGATACCAACTCGAAGACACCTAACAACAACAACAAAAGCTTGGCGATATGAACCATATATTTAACCTTCTTGATTTAAGTATATTCCAGGTTGGCAAATCTGAACCTTGAGATATAATATTTACATAGGATTTTTTTTTTCTGCAATGGAGACATGGTAATCGTACTTTACTTGTATTTCACCATAACTAATGTAATAGATTTTCAAAGAGTAATTACAGGAAGTCTGAAGCAAGATGGTGGAGTAAGCAGATGCACTGTGCTGACCTGATCCTCTGCAACAAGACATGGGAGAGTGAGTGAAACAGACACCAATGGTGATCCTGAAACCCTCCGCATCAGAGGGTGGGACAGAGGTGAATTAAGTGCTGACTGGAAGACAAAGTTGAACAGGAACAGTGAGAGAGAAGAAAAATGGGCAGACTATGGTGGGCTGGTGTGGAGGGGTGCAGCCATGTTGAGCTTTTGGGAGCAGCTGTTAATACAGCAGCCTGTGGGCACAGGACGTGGCTGGAGGTTGGCCACAAGGGGGTGCAGTGTTCAATCTCCACCCTGGGCAACTCAGTGGGCTGTGACACCCCCTCATGCTCAGCCTCTGCTTTGCCTGGGGTTGGGTGCCTGGCATAGCACCCCTGCTTCTAGATGTGTGTGACCCCGCCCTGAAGTACAGGATACAAACAGTGAACAGTGAGCTGACCTCAGTCACACTTCGGTCTCCACCACATTTACCAGGTGATAGCTGGTGAGTGCCTGAGAATACAACAATATGCTGTCATCAAATCAATATAAATATGAAACCATAGTGTCTCAGAGAAAACAGACAGTGTCAGCTTGCACAAAGAAACAAGACAGAGTGCCTCAAACAAGTGACCAAAATACAGTAAAAAAATATAACACCAGAAATGGTATCTGAACTACCTGTTGTTGGTGGTGGTCATGTGCTGTGGAGGTGGTTCTGACTCATAGCAACCATGTCTAGGGTTTCTGAGGCTGTAAATCTTTATAGGAACAGAAAGTCTCATCTTTCTCATGCGGAGCAGCTGGTAGATTCAAACTGTTGACCTTGCCCGACTCACAGCCTAACTTAAAATCCACGATGCTACCAAAACTCCTTAGATCTACCAGGTAAAGAGTTTAAAAGAAAGGTAATTAGGCAACTTCAATGGATTGAACAAAAGACCGAAAAAACTACAGATGAATTCAAGGAGAAAACATAGGCAAAACTATGGAAAAAATAGGGAAATAAATTGACAAAATTATTGAAAATGGGAACCATGTAAAATTAGCAGTTAGAGAGCCACAAGATTAATATGAAGACTTCAGAAATAGACTATATACTAAAAGGGCAAAGCAATAGAATTGAATCAATGGAAAGCCAAATTATTGATGAAAACAAATCTCTCAATAATCATCTGTATAGCAACAATCAGAAAAAAAAAAAAAAAAAAAAAAAAAACCCTGAAGAAATCATAAGATTTATGTGGGACACTATCAGTAAGAATAACTTTTGTGTGATGGGAATTCCAGAACAGGAAGAGAGAAAAAACCTCATAGATAATACTGTCCCAAGAGTTGCTGGAAGAAAACTTCCCTAACATCATAGAAGATGAGAAGATGAATGAACCCCAACTTGGTAACCCTCCCCCCAAAGAAACACCAATACGTATTATAATCAAACTTTTCAAAACCAAAGATAAGGAATGAAACCTGAGAGCAGCTCAGAAAAAAACAAAAAGTTACCATCATTGGAGAATTAATCAGACTAAGCTCTGATTGCTCAGCAGAAACCAAACAGACAAAAAGACAATATAACAACATACATAAAACTCTGAAAGAAAAAAATTGCTAACCAAGGGTCATATACATAGGAAAACTATCCATCAAATATGACAGTGAAATTAGGTCATTTTCAGACAGATTAAAATAATTTGTAAAAACCAGACCAACCTTATATAAAAAATACTAAAGGAAATTCTTTGGGCAGAGAACCAACAATAGCAGACAACCTGAGACTAAACTATATGCCAGTGTCACCTAGACTCAACCCAGATATGTTGTGAAGTGCTATCAAGTTGGTTCTAACTCAGAGATCCTGTATTGCTCACAGAGATCCTGTATATATATTACAGTGCCACACCAGGACCCCAGATATAGAAGTATGCAAAGTAAAACAAACCTATAAGACTGAAAATAGAGAACCAGAGATACAGTTGCAACAACAAAAAATATAAAGTAAAAATCCGGTATAGAACTTCCAAATGAAGAGTAAATCAAATAGATTTCAAGAAAAATAAAATCTAAAGTAAAAAAGACCTGTAACTTGTAACTGTAACCCTGAAAATTAGACCAAGCCTTATTCCTAGCCCTGGGCCAACCCTGACCCTTAACCCTAACCATAACCCTAATAATAAATGAAGTCCTAGGCCTAGCCAAGACCCAGCCATAATCTTAACCTTAACCCTAGCCCTCACTCCTTACTCTTACCTCCCCCATACATCCCCGTCCCCCAGAAAGAAAAAAAAAAGTTACAGGAACAGATGAATGCTAAATTTTTCTTTCCCTGCCCACTCTCCCAGACAATTCATGCTGGTACTTAATGCCAAGGGAAGGCTGAGGCGGTGGGTGGGACTCTATCCTTGAAACCTGGAAGGACTGCGGCCTCATATCACTTCTGTTTTCCCAGGTCTGCCCTGGCCGTGAAGGCCCCATCTTCTTTGGGGACGAGCAGCATGGTTTTGTTTTCAGCCACACCTTCTTTATCAAAGATAGCCTGGCCAGGGGTTTCCAGCGCTGGTATAGCATCATTGCTATCATGATGGATCGCATCTATCTCATCAACTCCTGGCCCTTCCTGCTGGGGAAGATCCGCGGGATCATTGATGAACTCCAGGGCAAGGCCCTCAAGGTGACGCTGATGAGTGGAGAGCCTGGTGGGTGGCAGCAGCATGTGTCTCCACTAGCCCTGGCCTTCGGCTCGGCTCTGTTGGCTTCAGAGTTGGGGATGCATGTGGTAAACCGCATGTTATCCAGCCCTCTCTTAACTTTCTTAATCTCTCTTGCCCCTACTGGTGCTGTCCTGTCCAGATCTGATTTCTTAACTACTTACGGCATTCAGACCTAGGTGTCAGCTCTGCTTTCTGAGTTTGCTCATTCTGGCCTTCATTCCAGAAGACTGTCCATTAGTCATGTTGCTGACCCACTCCTAATTAGACCTCTGGCATGGCATTACCTCTGTCAGTATAGCTCAGACTGGGCTGTGGTCAGACAACCTCAAATCTCAGCAAATTGAAGCTAGAAAATTTTGCTGCTTAGGCATTGTGTCTGTTGCAGGATGGTAGGGGGAATGGCTTAATGTAGTCATCCAGGCAAATAAGGGCCTCTCACCTCATTAGCCAGAAATAATCACATGTCTCACCCCAAACAGGGTCCCTTTGCTTGTAAGTGGGGACAGGAATGTTTGGAGAACAGCACTGATAACTGCCTAATCATGTAATCTGCCTAATTGTAGGAGAAAAGTCTTAATTTATTCTTTCTCAGGTAGCCTTTAATCTAGCTGGGAAAGCTAAACAGTTCTGGTGGCAGTTTCTGGAGCCTGCACCAAGAGCAGGATGGGAGTTAGCAGCGACATTGGTTGCTTAATTTTGCTCTGATAAAGAACTTCCCTTGTGTTTGCATTTCAGGTGTTTGAGGCCGAGCAGTTTGGATGCCCACAGCGTGCCCAGAGGATGAACACTGCGTTTACACCGTTCCTGCACCAGCGGAATGGCAATGCAGCCCGTTCGCTGACATCTTTGACCAGTGATGACAATCTGTGGGCATGTCTTCACACCTCCTTTGCTTGGTAATGAGAGTTTCAACTGTTAGAGTGAATTCAATTGCACTGTGTTGGCCGAATAAGGCTACAGACTTGGTAGTATTAAAGTAAGGAGTGGAATGGCCCCTTCTTGAGTTCTTTTCACTGCTTCTGTGGAGGTGCTCTGGCTATGTAATTGTTAGGAAAGTATGCAACGCTTACCTTTTCGTTAGGCTTTCTCTTCTGGTTTATGGAGTCTTTAGATGGACCTCACTTCCCAGTGATTTAAAAGAAATGATGGTCCCGTGTCAAGACAGAGAGGATTGCTACTGTTTTAAAAAACATAAACATTTCACTAACTTCTGTGGATCCACAGTTTGAGAGTGGCAGAGCTGGGTGATTCTGGTGAGGGTGTTTCAGTGTGGTTTGTCTGCCGGGTTGCAGCCAAATGAAGGTTCAACTGGAGGCTCCACTTCCTAGGGTCCCACTTTTGAGGTCAGCAAGTTTGCACTGACTGCTCTATTCATCACCACATAGATGTGAGAGTTGGCACCCTTCCTTCCTTCCCTCCAGTAAGTGAATCTCAAGTGACTCAAGAGCAAGGCATTATATCATGTCATTTCAGCCATAAATGGATGACTTGGCCCTGGAAGCCATACGCTGCTCACTGGAAGTGTATCCTATCACTGAGTGTACCCATAGCCTTCTTTTGAAGGGAGAAGTGTCAAAAAATTTGTGGACATACTTGAAAGCCACCACAGTCTTATTTATATTCCTCCCATGTGCAAAGTAGACTCTCCCCCCAAATTTCTTTCCTTTGCAGCCTGCCCTTGAAGTCTAAAATCTCATCATTTCAGTCCGGTGCTGTTGACTGTAGACCCTGAAACATGGAACAGAGTTTCTGAAGACCTAGAAGCTAAAAAGAAAAATTCTCCTTGCCCCATCACCTGATGTACAGTTACTCCTGTTTTTCTGTTTTTGTTTTTTAAATTTAACACAATTTAAACTTTCAAAAATACCCCAAGCAGAATAAATAGCATCGCTTCTTCAACTGCCTGTGTATCCCTATAACTAGCTCTAGCAGTTACCAACACTACTTTTTCATTTATCCTTCTTATTTTATCCTTTAAGGAGCTCTGGTAGTGTAGTGGTTACGAATCGGGCTGTGAACCTTAAGGCCAGCAGTTTGAAACTACCAGCTGCTCTGCGGGAGAAAGATGTGGCGTTCTGCACAGCCTCAGAAACCCTGTACAGGGTCGATATGAGTAGGAACCGACTGAATGGCACTTAATAACAATAATTTTATACTTTGAGCCAGAAGTATAGCCATAAGAACATTATTATACCCAATACAATTAGCAACAAGTCTCTAGCATCATTCAGCACTGTGTTCAGTTTTACCTATTTGTCTCAAGCGTGACCTTTGAATTGAACATCCCCATATTATTTAGGAGCTCTGGTAGAGTAGTGGTTATGAATTGGCTGTGAGCCTCAGGGTCAGCTGTTCCGCGGGAGAAAGATGAGGCTTTCTGCTCCCATAAAAATTTACAGCCTTGGAAACCCTGTACAGGGTCGTTATGAGTCGGAACCGACTCCACGGCACATAACAACAACAACACCGTATTATTTAGGTTGTCCTGTCTCCCAAGACTCTCAGTATAGAACAGAGTCTCCTATTCCCTTACTCTTTTATTCCCTTGCCTGTTTTGGAAGGGAACTGTTGTATAGAATTGGCTGTGTTCTGACTGTGACTGACTGTGCCGTCATGGTGATGTTCAGCATGTTCTTTTATCCCCATGTTCCCTCTAAACTGGGAGTTAGATCAAGGTTGGTCCGGTTCAGGTTCAGTTTATGCTGTGCATTTCAGGCTCTTGAAAGCATGTGGCAGCCGGCTGACCGAGAAACTGCTGGAGGGAGCACCGACTGAGGACACGCTGGTCCAGATGGAGAAGCTTGCTGGTGAGGTTTGAAGGGGCTTGTGCTGTGAGCCTCACCTGTAGAGCCTGCCCTACAGGCATGATAGGACCATCCTTGTTACAACTACACACCCACTGACTTCTGAGCCATCTTGTAGGAACACTGACACAGGAAAATGTGGCTCTGAGTAGCCCAAGCTGAGCACTGGTAAAGCTCACCTTTAAATCTTGGTGTTGGCTGTGACTCCCTTTCTCATTCTCTTTGACATGTGGAATACTCTTTTTCCTGGCAGCTGAGAAAAGCCACTATTAGGGCTTTCTGCTGTGCAAGGGACTGAGTACAGAAAGCTCTGCTTGTTGCTGTTTTATGTGGGTGGGTGCCCAGGTATCTGTTTAACACATGCTTCTGTTGGACCCAAATTTTCCATCAAGAAGATTGATTCCTAGATGCACCTCGCACCAGATTCATGCATTAGATTCTTCACAGCTGATATTCAGGGCCTCCCAGCGGGGAGCCTTTGGAGAAAGGTCCTAGTGTCCTTTTAGCATCAGTAGTTCTCAGCATCTATGGAGTTCTCCTTGTGTCTTGGCATCAATCTTTCTCTGGATCTAGAAGCTTCACAGTGTGGAGATCCAGGTCCAAAGGATGCACTCTGCTCCCAGTTCTTCCTTGGTGGTTGTAGAACTCTCTGAGCTCTGATTACTTCTCTCCTTTTATATCTGAAAAGAGACTGACTCAAAACACAGCCTTTAATCTTTAGTCACTGAAAACCTTATGAATAGCAGAGAAACACTGTCAGATATAGTGTCAGAAAATGAGCCCCTCAGGTTGGAAGGCACTCAAAATGCAACTCGGGAAGAGCTGCCTCCTCAAAGTACAGTTGACTGTGATAATGCGAATGGAGTAAAGCTTGTGGGAGAAAAGCCCGCTTCATGGGAGAAAAGGTGCTCTTGATTTGCTGATGGGGCACAACTCAAAATGAAGAGAAACAGCTGTAAACATTCATTGAAAATCAGAACATGGAATGTACAAAGTATGAATCTGGGATAATTGGAAGTTGTCAAAAATGAAATGGAACGCATAAACGTCGGTATCTTAGATATTAGTGAGCTGAAATAGACTGGTATTGGCCATTTTGAATCTGACAACCACATGGTTTACTATGCTAGGAATGACAAATTGAAGAGGAATGGTGTTCCATTCATCGTCAAAAGGAACATATCCAGATCATTCATGAGGTATAGCATCTGTGATAGGATAATATCCATGTGCCTACAGGGAAGCCCAGTTAATGCCACTATTATTCAAATTTACTCACCAACCGCTAAAGCCAGTGAGGATGAAATAGAAGAATTCTGCCAACTTCTTCAATCTGAAATTGATCAAACATGCAAACAAGATGTATTGATCATTATTGGTGATTGGAATGCAAAGGTTGGGAGCAAAGAGGAAGGAGCAGTAGTTGGAAAATATGGCCTTGGTGATAGAAATGATGCTGGAGAACGCATGATAGAATTCTGCAAAACCAATGATTTGTTCATTTCAAATACCTTTTTTAGACAGCATAAGAGACGACTAGACACATGGACCTCACCAGATGGAATACAGAGAAATCAAATTGACCACATCTGTGGAAAGAGATGATGAAAAAACTCCATGTCATCAGTGATAACAAGGCCAGGGGCAGATTGTGAAACAGACTATCAGTTACTCATATGCACATTCAAACTGAAGCTGAAGAAAATGAAAACAAGTCCACGAGAGCCAAAATATGACCATGACTATATTCCCCCTGAATTTAGAGATCATCTGAAGAACAGATTTGATACATTAAATACTAGTGACCAAAGACCAGAAGAATTTTGGGATGACATCAAGAACATACATGAAGAAAGCAAGAAGTCATTAAGACAAGAAAGAAAGAAAAGGTCAAAATGGATGTCAGAAGAGACACTGAAACTTGCTCTCCAGTGTAGAGATGCTAAAGCAAATGGAAGAAATGAGGAGGTACAAGACCTGAACAGAAAATTTCAAAGATCAGCTCGAGAAGATAAAGTCAAATATTACAACAAAATGTGCAACGACCTGGAATCAGAAAACCAAAAAGGAAGATACACTCAGCATTTCTCAAGCTGGGGGAACCGAAGAAAAAATTCAAGCTTCGACTTTCGTTATTAAAAGATTCTCTGGGCAAATTATTGAATGATGCAGAAAGCATCAAGATAAGATGGAAGGAATACACAGAGTCACTGTACCAAAGGAAATGGTTAGTGTTCAGCTGTTTCAAGAGGTAGCATATGATCAAGAGCCAACAATGATGCTTAGGGAGGAAGTCCAAAGTGCATTGAAAGAATTGGCAAAGAACAAGGCACCAGGAATTGATGGAATAAAAATTGAAATGTGTCAAGAAAGTGAGGTGGCACAGGAGGCACTCAGTCATCTCTGCAAAGAAATTTGGAAAACAACTATCTGGCCAACTTATTGGAAGAGATCCATATTTGTGCCCATTCCAAAGAGAGGTGACCCAATGGAATACAGAAATCATCGGACAATCTCTTTGATGTTTCATGCAAGTAAAGTTTTGCTAAAGGTAATACAGAAATGGCTACAATCATACATTGACAGAGAACTTCCAGAGGTTCAAACCGGATTCAGAAGAGGCCATGGAACGAGGGATATCATTGCTGATGTCCA
>NW_006409074.1:380773-389107 GCF_000296735.1 Chrysochloris asiatica
TAGAAGAATTGATGCTTTTGAGTTATGGTGTTGGAGGAGAATATTGAAAGTGCCATTGACTGTCAAAAGAACCAATAGATTTGTTTTGGAAGAAGTACAGCCAGAGTGCTCCTTAGAGGTCAAGATGGCCAAATTTTGTCTCTCATACTTTGGACATATTGTCAGGAGGGGTAGTCGCTTGAGAAGTAAATCATGTCTGGCAAGGTGGAGGGTCAGGGATAAAAGAGGAAGACCCCCCAACGAGATGGATGGGTCAAGAGGCAGCATCGATGGACTCAAGCATGGCAACAATAGTGAGGTTGGCCCAGGATCAGGCAGTGTGTCGTTGTGCTGTGCATAAGGTCGCTATGGGTCGGTACCGACTTGATGGCACCTAACAACAACAAGGGAGTAGCACTTTGGCGGTAGCCCAATGACCCTCTAACCTTGATTCTGCTGAACTTTCAGTCAGGGTGATTTGCGTTTTGGTGACTTTGGGCCTCCGCTGTGGGATTGGATAGATCAGACTTGTAATGATTGTAGTGTGTTATGAGCAGTCCTCCACATGCTATAGTTTGTAAATGGTTTTACCTTTTTAATAAGTTGGAGCTATTTCAGTGCGATTCCTGTAATCATGGTACTTCCCAGTTTTGCCTTCAAACAAGCATTCCTGAGTCGGGGAAACTGGAGCAGAATGTTCACTAGAGCAGACTGTCTGTGAAAAACAGAATCTCATAGTGTACTTTCACATTTCCGGGAGCAGTCTACTCTAGGACCGCTCATCACTGTAGCAATTATAAATTTCGAGGCTAATGGAGATGGCAAGGGTGGTTGCAAAAACAGTGAGGGCCATGTCTGACCTCTGGCTACACAGGGGGAAAGGAGAATTCAACTCCATTTTCAGTGCAAGGCTGAGATCAGATTTGTTTCCACTGTCTAACTTTCTTTCCCCTATTTTGACACCAACCATCCCTCTCGTGGCACTGTCTGCTTCTCTGCTGGGTTTAATCATTCGTTGCAATGACCACACAGAACTCAGATAATACTGGTTATATGGTTGATTAGAGAAGTGATCAGGGTACAATTCAGGATCAGAAACATCTCAGGATATAGCAGTTTTCTGGCCAGGAATTCCTTTTCTAAGCCATACTGCAGGCAGACCTTTCTCTCATCCTTAGTCTCTCAGCCATGCAGCCTCTTGGCCTCTGTCATCTTCAGGCAAGTGTTAACAAAGCTCCCTTTGCACTGTGGGTAAAAGCCCAGCTGCCTGAGGCCTCAGCTTTACTCAGTCCATGGCTTGGGAATCACACTGTTCTGTCACTCCCTGCAGCTGCCATTTCTGCAGCAGCTTTTCCAGGCAGGGGTCGCATGCTCTGCTGTGGGTTCTCTTTTCTTGATGGCCCCAGGAGCTTCTGTTCCTACTTGTAAGATGACTCCTTTTAAACCCAGTGTAATGACAAAAATAATCAGTCCCCAAGTTAAGAGTACCACCCACCTTATTTGCATAGTTACATCCAATCTCTGGAGTCCAGGTGTGGCGCTATAGGATAAACACTCAACCATAGGGTCAGTTTGAACCACAGGATCAGTGGTTCAAACTCACCAGCTGTTCCTTGGAAATTTTATACAGGATTGCTATGAGTCGGAACTGACTCGACAGCACTTTTAACAACAATCCAATCACTTGGTGGGAGCTATGAAAACTATGGATAGAAATGCCATATCAAGTAAGTCCACTTTACTACAGTGGTCAAGCCTATGAGAGCTTTTCAGAGAGGCCATTGTGGTGGTATGGGACATAGAACAGTATGTTTTGTAACTGTGTGTCATCTGACTTGCAGATTTAGAAGAGGAATCAGAAAGCTGGGACAACTCTGAGACTGAAGAGAAGACTCCTGTGTTTCCTGAAGGTGCAGAAGGGCGGGAGCTGATCAAATGCCCAACAGACTTGTCCTCACTCTCAGGTTGTGGAAGTTGGCAGTCCCGGAAGCTGTCAGTCTTTAAGTCCCTTCGTCACATGAGACAGGTAGGTGGCAGAGGAGGAACTCAAGGAGAGGGACTTAAGTGTTCTACCTTATCTCCATTGGACACTTTGTCCTTTGGGACCACTGGTTTCAAAACCAGCAGGGTTAGTTATGAGTAACAAAGGGCCTTTTTTATTTTCTTTTTTAGCAATGATATATTGGACCAGGGACTAATCTCTTTAAATTTCTAGAACACTTCAACACCTCAACAAGAAAAAGACAAATAATACAGTTTAAAAATGGGTCGACGACATGAACAGACATTTCACCAAAGAAGATATTCAGGTGGCCAACAAACATAAGAAATGCTCACAATCATTAGTCATTCCCAAACAAAACAGAACAAAGACCAAACTCACTGCCACTGAATCCATTCCGGATCATAGACTGCCCTGCAGGGCAGAGTAGACTGCTCCGTAGGGTTTCTCTAAAGCACCATCTTTATTCTGAGGAGTGAGTAGGGGATTTGAACTGCTGACATTTAGGTTAGCAGCCCAACACAACCCACAGTGCCACCAGGGCAGCCACTATTGTTAACAGAAGTTGTTTTTTTTTTCCGTTTTGGAAAATGTAATTAAGAAGACTGGGGCTTCTGAATGGAAAACTATTCATGCATGAAAATCATGCATTTTACTGAAACCATCCTTGTTTCAGTGCTTACTTGGATTAAGGTTGCAAGGAATTTTGAATTCTGTGAAAGGCAGGAAGTACTTGGAAGCTGTTGGGATTTCATTAAATGTGGTATTATATCCCCCCTTTTTTTGATTTTTTGTTTTTCAATCCAGCATGGTATAGGACAGTAGGCTGGACACTTAAGAAATATCAATGTCATTGACGTTAATTAGAGGTGGTGAAGGGAGAGGGACTGTTTTGTATTAATGTAGAATAAACAGATGACAACTAAAAGCGTTCATGATCCTTTAGATCCTGGGTCACAGAATTACAGCTATAAAGGGCATGATTAGGAGGCATGACTCTGGAATGAGACTGAATGTCAGATGGGGTCACATAAGCAGTACTTCTGTGGAGGTGGCCACATATTGGGGTTTTTTATGAAGACCTTCATTTTTACCCAGTGTCATGATATCTGCAGCTGACTATAAAATGGCTCAGCAAAATACAGTGTGCACAGAGCTGCAAAAAGCTATTAGCTTTGCTTCAAATTTTTAAAAATAAAATTGGGAGAAAAGATACTAGCATGTGCAAGAGCTCTGGAATCAGGCTTTTAGGTATGAATCCTGGGACTGCTACCACCGAAGCATTTGTCTTCAAGCATGTCGCTGAGTTTATGCCTTTCTTCTAAGCCCATCTCCCTTCCATTATGTGAGGGAAGTTTCTAGAACACAGGAATAGAGTAATTCCGATTGGAGGATAAAGAAATGCTCCTCTTGATGCTGCAGCAAACACTGAGTTATCTTTCTCAGGTCTTGGGTGCCCCGTCTTTCCACATGTTGGCCTGGCATGTTCTCATGGGGAACCAGGTTATCTGGAAGAGTAGAGATGTGGACCTTGTTCAGTCAGCTTTTGAAATTCTTCGGGTAAGAGCTTCTTTTTCCTTGGGTATTTTGTATCAGGGCAGTGTTTGCTTAGCGGGTTTTTAAAAATTGTGACTTTAGGGATGAATATTAGGGTTCTCAGGACAAAACCTCTAGAAAGAGTCAGTGCTTAAATTGAAGCTAAACTTGTGTTTTTTCTTGACTGTTAAAGATGGTGGTCAGCCAGAAGGAAATGATTCTGGCAGGCTGATAACTGATAGCCTAATCTCTGAATCCCACTAGAGGCCATTGGAAGGATTTCTGGCTGTCATCAAAACAGGCCAGGCCATAATGCAGAGTGTCCTTGATGAATGGATGGTGGGGTGCAACTGTAGCAAGCTGTCCCCCTCCCGTGGGAGGAGTGAAGACTCCTGTCTGACTCTGAGTAACATTTGAATTGGTAGAAAGTGTTTGTTTACTTACCTACGCTATGAGGGTACAAAAACAAATGACGTAGCCTCTCCACAAACGTATACTCTCGGTGGGTTGGGAAGAGACTAAAATATCAAAGAACCGAGTAGGAACTGACATCACTGAGCACAGCCTGTGTGTGACCACTACTGAGGTCATGGTTAGGTTAGCCTTTGGGGTGGGAGATGTCCCTGTGCAGCTGAGGACATGAAAGCCCAGTGAGAGGGAGGACTAAGGTGTCTGGAGATAGATAGGCAGGGGGTATTTCTGGCTGTTGTCAGTTCTGAGGCACTCTTGTCCTCTCTAGACCATGCTACCTGTGGGCTGTGTCCGCATCATCCCTTACAGCAACCAGTATGAGGAAGCGTATCGGTGCAACTTCCTGGGGCTCAGCCCACTGGTACAGATCCCCTCCCATGTGCTGTCTTCAGGTGCGTGTGGTCATGGCCTGGCCTGATTGGAGAGTCCCCAGACGTCAGGGTCACAAGTAGAATTAGCTCTAGCTGTGGATGGAAGGGGCTGTCTGCTGGACGGAGACGGGAGGACCCAAGTCCTAAACCCAGCTTTTTTGCTGACCAGTGGGAATTGAACTAGAACATTTATTCATCGTGTTCTAGTGCCAAGTGGCCATGGCCTCCTTTTTTTTTATAAAGCTGACCAGAGGTGTGGGCTTTGAACTGTATGGCTAGTGGCTTGCTGGGGTTGTGCATCTAGTGGACAACAGGTTCCTCCTCTGGGGGTGGGAGACTGCTCGGAACTGTCAACTCTTGCCTTCCCCATCTATGGTAGGGCTGATGTGTCTTGATACTGTGTCTCCTGTTTACCACAGTCTTGTTCTGTCATCTGTTCTCTTGCTTTACTTTCCTGTCATTCTTCTTTCCACTCTGATTTTTTCTTCCTTTCTTATACCTTTAGTCTGTCCTTCACCTTCAGTATTCAGTAGTACAGTGGGGCTTGTCCAGCGTGGCTCATGCCCTCAGTGCTGTTGAGTTTACTCATCTACAGCAAATAGGGAGCTGGTCATCCTCATCTTTTGGTTTGGGAATGTCTAGGAGTTAGTCTTGTTGTGTTGCTGTTGGATAAGCACTGGACTGCTAATTGCAAGGTTGACAGTTCAAACTTGGAAACTCTTTACAGGAACACTGTGGGTCGGAACCGACTTGATGGCACTTAACACAGTAGGAGTCAGTCTGGGCCCAGATCTGGCTTCCCAGGGCATGACTGTAATTTGATCCTTGTACTTTCAGATCTATGTAGTGTTAGTGTTTGCAAGCTTACCCACTAGCTGCGTAACTTTGGGCAAGGCATTAACTTCTCTGTGTCTGTTTCCCTGCCTAAAAAATGGGAGCAATAGGGTTGTTGCATATTAAATGAATTGTTTAAAAAATAATGTTTTGTTATTGTTATGTGCCATCTAGTCAGTTCTAACTCATAGTGCCCCTGCATAGGATTTCTGAGGAGTGGTTGGTAAGTTTGAACTGCTGACCTGTGGCTCAAACCAACCTTGTGGTCCAGTGCTTTATCTTAAAGCACCATACCAGGACTCCAATTAATACTTAGTATAATATAATATTAATAAACTAACTGGGACTAAAAGTAACTCTTACCTCTATTCACAAATAAAATACAAAAGGTCTTAATTATGAAAACATTATCCCCAAAGACTTTGGCTGGAAGTTTTCCCCTAGTTGACCTGAAGTAATTTGGAGTGCAGCATGCAGGGGACGTTTTAGGGGTGGAGATGAGGGGCACTTAATGGAGCGATGTGTCTTCATGCTGCCACAGAATTTGCTGTCATTGTGGAGGTTCACACGGTCCCCCGCTCCAGTCTTTACCCGACGGGGCCTGAGGATGACCAGTCTCTCAGCAAGTATGAATTTGTGGTAACCAGCGGAAGTCCGGTGTCTGCAGACCGAGGTGGGTACTGTGGAGCAAGTCGGATTCCATCTGAAAGGCTTCTGCTTTCAGAAAGCAGGTGGGAAATATCACCTGAATCTCTCTTCCTGTGCTGACCTGACTTTGGCTTGCTTTGCCTCCATCCTGTTCCCAGTTGGCCCTACCATCCTGAATAAGATTGAAGCTGCTCTGACCAATCAAAATCTTTCTGTAGATGTGGTTGACCAATGCCTCGTCTGTCTCAAGGAAGAGTGGATGAAGTAAGAACACATCCTTTGCCTCTAAGAGCCTGCCTTTTCTGAGTAACCCAATGTCCCCAAGCTTCAGGTGGCTTCTCTGTGAAACGGGATGGTATCTAACTCCAGGGGTTGTTGACTATCAAGTAAGGACAGTAAGCACATGTAAGAAGTGTCTTCTAAAAAAGTTCACTATTTTTTGCTTAATTAACTTTAAAGATCTGAGAGAAAATGTGTTCCTTTTTTTATTTTTTAAAACAACTTATTTTAGTAATATTTTGTCAAATTTTTGCTAGTTAAATATTATCCTGATTTCAAATAATATAGTGAAACTTAGGAGTGCTAATTGCTTCTATAGATTTAAGAGGAACACAGTTTTTCCCTGTTGGTGCTCCAGTTTTCTCACCCAGAATTGGTCTTAGTGGGCAAAATGAAAAGTCTGTTGGTGTCGGGGTGGGCCTGCTGCTGCCCCATGAGCTCCCGAATTCCAGCACCACTCATAGAGCTCTTCCTGTTCTAACAGCCATGTACAACCCAGTGATCATAACTCATGACTATGTTGTGGTACCTGAGTGTTGTGTTTTGTTTTTTTTATAGCAAAGTGAAGGTCCTTTTTAAATTCACCAAGGTGGACAGTCGCCCAAAAGAGGACACGCAGAAACTCCTGAGTATTCTTGGGGCATCAGAGGAAGACAACGTGAAGCTGCTGAAGTTTTGGATGACAGGCTTGAGTAAAACTTATAAGTCACATCTCATGTCCACAGTCCGGAGCCCTGCGGCCTCAGAGTGTCGTAATTGACCCACTGTGGGAGCTAATTTCCATTCATGCTTTTGGGAAATGGTTGTGACTGTCTGTGCCACTGAGCTTAGAAATAATTACAAGCTGTCATCAGACTTCATGAGAGGTTTGCCCTTTAGTTTCTTGTATTGTTGGGAACAAGGCAGAAAGTCTTTGCTAGCAAGAAAAGGAAGCTGTTGGCATCTTGTGGGGTTTGGGCCTTGGGTACTTCTCAGCACCGTCCCATATGCTGTTTGAATGGCTGCAGCATTCAAGAAGGTTGAGAAGACTTGTGAGCTACAGGTCCGCTCTGTTTTTGTATGTTTTCTCTAAGAGGCTGGGAGGGAGATTCATAAGAAAAATGTTGGGCTACTCCTGGCTTGGATGTTTAGCTTCAAAAACATCCACTTTTGGGGTTAATATTTGAGCCTATCCATTTTGATATTCAGCAAGAATTTTGTGGTTTTTTGTGTTTTATGTTGCTACAACAATGAATATTCGGGATATACTCCAATCCTTGTTCATTTTTTGTATCTGAGTTTGAATTAGGACTCTGGGAACAGCTGTGGGAGCACAGTAGACACTTTCCTCATCTTTGGATCCTCTGAGGGTCATCTGATTGTACCAGCTCTTCTGGTCCTGCAACCCTGGTGTTGCCTTCGAGATTCACCTGTGATTAGACTCAGGTCCTCCTGTGCTGAAGGTTTAACTTGAGTGTTGACTTGCCTGGCTCATTGGATATGGAGTTGAGAAGCCCACCATAGTTTGATTCTTATCATTTTGTCCTTTATTGCTTCTTTAAACATTTATGTTTGGTTACAGTTAACAATTTGCAGAGTAAGGTGATTTTAAGTAATTTCACATCCTATAGTACATTTGTAATTCATGACTTGGAGGGCTTTTCCAGCAGTTTTGCTTATTTGTTTACATTTTTTCTCTTCGTTTAATTTATATTTAACATGAAGACTCAGTGTAAAATGATGAGGCATCTGTATAATGCAAGAACATTGAAACACAATAAAGATATATTTTTGTAAAATATTGACTACTTGGTTTTATTGGCTTGACACCTAAAATTCACAGCTTAGTCACAGAAAACATGAATATCAGTGATTGTGAACGTGTAAGGTGCTTCAGTGAGTTTTCATAGTCTTCCCAGAGTTAAGTCTTTTGAGCCAACTTTCGAGAGAAGATAACACTTCATTTATTCTGAAGGCCGATTGTGTGCCTGCAACTGTGTGCATAGTGTTTTGTTCAATTTTAGGAAATGTTTGCACTTTAACAATATTTACAAGGTACATCTGCCTCGGAAGATAATAGATTATATACCTGGATGATAGCGGCAGTTTTTTTTTGTTTTTTTTGTTTTTTTTTAATTTAAGGTTTTGATTGTGGATTGAGTGAAAGTTTACAGGGCACATCATCAGTTTCACATTCAACAATTCATATAACTTGTTTCATTACATTGATTATAA
>NW_006409074.1:400838-407767 GCF_000296735.1 Chrysochloris asiatica
AGCCAAAATATGACCTTGAATTTATCCCACCTGAATTTAGAGACCACCTGAAGAACAGATTTGATGCACTGAACACTAAAGACCGAAGACCAGAAGAGTTGTGGGATGAAGTCTTTGTATAGATATGTGCTTTTGTTCTTTGGTTAATACCTTAAGAGTAGAAGAGTGGGTAATATGGAAGGTGTGTGCTTAACATTTTAAAATGATTAATTTGGAGTAAATTTAGATTGACAAACCGAGCAGTTGACATTGGTGGTTGTTGTTTTTGTGAAGTGCCGTTGAGTCGGTTCCGACCCATAGCGATCCTGTATAGGGTTTCCGAGGAGCAGCTGGTGAGCTTGAACCACTGACCTTGCAGTTCAAACGGCTTTGCAGTCTGGTGCATTAACCCACAGCGCCACACCAGGACACTGACATTGGTAGATTACTATTAATTAAACCCCACATTTATTTAGATTTTGCTAGTTTCCCACTTGTATCAGGGAACCACATTGCATTTAGTTACCAGTTTTCCAGTCTGTGGTCTGACAGTTTCTCAGTACCTCCTTGCTTTATGTGATTCTCATGTAAGGAGCTCTGGTAGCGCAGTGTTTACGAATTGGGCTGCAAACCTCAAGGTCAGCAGTTTGAAACTACCAGCTGCTCTGCAGGAGAATGATGAGGTTTTTTGCTCCTGTAATGATTTACAGCCTCAGAAACCCTGTTCAGGGTCACTATGGGTTGGAACCAACTCGATAGCATTTAACAACATGTAAGGAACAACTGTGTCCTCTCATTTACTCATTTTTATTAGCAAGAACTCAAGATATTTATTTTATACGTGGTTATAATCCAATACTACATTATTACTCATTTTGTTCCAGTTTGGGCTACTGGAGGTTCTTTTCAGGTTGCCTTTAGTGTCTTTCTGACATGTCCTTATCTTTTCCTCAGGCTCAGCTTGTAAATTCCCTGCCGCAGCAGCTGAATCAATCCTTTCTCCAAGAAACACTCGTTCCTTTTATTAGCAGATGGAACTAGAAATCAAGATGTAGGCACTACCTGTGCTCATTAGTACAGACGGGGGTGTCATTGTTCCAGGCACGCCAAGATATGTTAAGTGCTGTAGAGTTGGTTCTGACTCATAGCGCTCCTAGTGTTTCTGAGGAGCAGCTGGTGGGTTTGAACCACTGACCTTGTGGTCCAATGCATTATTTTAAATACCAACAGGGTCACCCATGGTGGACAGGTTTCAGATGAGCTTCCAGACAAAGACAGACTAGGAAGGAGTGATGAACTATTTCTGAATATTTAGTCACTGAAAATCTTATGAATAGCAGTGAAAAACTGTCAGATATAGTGCCAGAAAATGAGCCCCTCAGGTTGGAAGGCACTCAAAATGTGACTGAGGAAGAGCTGCCTTCTCAAAGTAGAGTTGACCGTGATAACGCGAATGGAGTGACGCCCGTGGAAGTAAAGCCCACAGGACCCTCATTTGCTGATGGGGCACAACTCAAAATGAAGAGAAAACAGCTGTAAACATCCATTAATGATAGGAACATACCATGTTTGGTAAGATGGAGGGTCAGAGAAAGAGGAAGATCCCCAGCGAGATGGATTGGCAAAGTGGCAGCATCAATGGGCTCAAGCGTAGCAACCAATGTGAGGTTGGCCCAGGACTGGGCAGTGTTTCGTTCTGTTGTGCATAGGGTCGCTATGAGTTGATACTGACCCAATGGCACCTAACAACAACAACATCCAACAGTAAAGGTCAAATTCATCAAATTGTAGCAATTTACACTTGTTTCTTTGATCAAAAATTGTTTTTATCTTCCTCTAGTAGAGTTCTGATCATTAAGGAAGCTACTGAGGCTAGGTCAAATTGGTACTGTCTGCAAGTTTGAGTGTTGTGCGTCTCACCTCACTTCATATCAGCGGGATGTTTCACTTAGATCTAAGCCTCCGTGGCTATGTCCTTGTCCACGGACTCAGGAGTGCACAAGTCTCACCGTGCTTTGGACCAACCAGCCCTTTCTTTGTCATCTCCAGGTCAATGGGAGTCCATGGAACGTGGTATTAACTCTTTGGTGTCTCTTTCCTGCGAAAAAATAACAGTCCTTCATAACCTATATACTGGCCCTGGTGCTTGCTAAGACGGCCCGTTAGTTATTTCAGTGGTCTCTATTCTGCTTATGCTTACAGCAATAGCGACATCTTTAAATGCTGTATTAGATTTTATGGGGAGCGAGGTTGGGGAGAGGAGGATTCATAGTCGCTAATGCTGCCCTAGGCTCATGTCACCTAAAATTTCCCGGATGCTGCAAAGCGAGCTTCAAGACCTTCGCTCTGCCCTGCCCCGCTCTGCCCTGCCCAAGTGGTGGTCCCAGAACTGATGGGAGGAACTCAGGGAGGAAGGACCCGCGCCATCAGAGCACTTCCGGGTCTATAGTGCTCACGTGCTCAGGTGGAAGCTTCGTGCGCACGTGGTGGCGCAAGCGTAGTGGGGCGCGCACGAGGATTGGCGTGAGGCATTTGTTAGTAGAGGGGCGACATGAAGTCGTTGCGTTGGCAGGTGGCGGCCGCTGCGGCCTTGGGGCTTGCACTGGCCCTAGAGGCGCTACCCCCGCTATTTCGCAGGCTATGGGGCGAGAAACGGCGACCTAGGCGTGAGGTGCTCTTCTTCCCGTCCCAGGTGACCTGCACGGAGGCACTGCTGCAGGCCCCGGAAGCACCGCGTCCCGCGTCCACCGCATCCTCTGAGGTTCCCGAGGCCCCCGCGAGCTGCCTGTGCAGTCTGCCGCACAGCGAGAGCGCCCTGAGCCGCCTGCTGCGCGCCCTGCTGGCTGCCCGCACCACTCTGGAGCTCTGCCTTTTTGCCTTCTCCAGCCCCCAGCTGGGCCGCGCCGTGCAACTCCTGCACCAGCGCGGCGTGCGCGTGCGCGTCGTCACCGACTGCGACTACATGGCGCTCAACGGCTCGCAGATCGGCCTTCTCCGCAAGGCAGGTAGGCTCAGGCGGGGCTAGGGGAGCGCGCGCGCGCGGCAGACGTAAGACGTCTGCCGCTGGGTGCGAGGTCTGGCAGTTTGGTTTTCACTCGAGGGCTCTCGTCTCGTGGGCGCCTCCGTGTCGGGGCTCACAATCCTAACACAGAGAGAATTCTGGCCAAGGGTTTTCTGCCCTCTTGCCCTGGTGCCTCTCTTCCCTTGCTGGTGAACAGAATGAAATAGGAAATGTGAATAATTTTGAATATGTTCTAAGTCCAATCTTGATTTTACCTGGGAACTCGTTTCACGTTCTCACACCTGTGTGATGCATCAGGCAGCCTGTTCTTGCTTTTTCTAGAATGCGCACTGCTCGTGTTGTTGTTAAGTGCCGTCGAGTCGGTTCTGACCCGTAGCAAGCCTGTATAGGGTTTCCGAGGAGCGGCTAGTGAACTTGAACCTCCGACCTTGTGGCTCAAACCGACTTTGCGTCAACCCACAGCGTAACACTCTCATATTAGCCCTTAGAGAAGTCCTTCTAACTGTACAGTTCGCCTGGGAATTCTGGTGGTCTCAGCGACTTAAAAGCATCCGAAACCCCTGAGAAGTCCCTGGCTGCAGAGCAGCCCCACTGCCACGTTTCTGTATACTTCATAACCGCTTCACAACCCAGGGAATGGAGAGGCCTTCGTGCTATCAGGCTTGGCGGCCCAGCTCACCTGAGTCAGAAGGGCATGGCCCTTTGGGTCCTGCTGGCACTGCTGGCACTAACCATAGTTCAGAATGAGGACTGGTCACTCAGACTCTCATTGGTTTGGTAAGAATTGTCTTCAATCCGTTTTAGTTTTAACGTCGGACTGTGGACAGGTGTGTGCTAGATGTTCGCGTTTACAGTCAGAATCTCAGGGTTGCCAGGAAATCTTACAGGCTTTTGAGGCTGGCTTTACCCTCGGGGTATTCCGGACACATCTGTGTGTACTTGAGGGGGTTTCAAAAAGTTTGTGGAAAAATGGATTTAAAAGATAATGCCGTTTTCCCCCAACTTTTTATTGTGAATTGAGTGAAGATAAATAGACAAGACCATTAGCTTTACTTTAAACCAGTCATACATTTTGTTTTTTTCTCAATAATTACTCTCTTCATATAACAATAGTTACCCTGTTTCCACCTTGTGGCTTCCTTTTTGCATCTTATTTTTCACAAATGAGCAAAGGGAAAATATATGATGTACACATACAAAACAAATCAATATTCATTTAAATGTCCAAAGGGCACATTTTGCAAGCCAGCCTCCTGCCTGCAGGCACACAGCCTTTCTTAGTTCATGGGCTTAAGAGTCTTCAGCTGTTCCATATCTCTATGCCATCACCCCTGCCACCAACTCTGCTGTCGCCATTTTTCTGGGTAGGATTTCAGGCTCCACTCATGTTCTTCCTTCTTGATGGTCTGAGGTCCTCTGTTTCTAAAATGAAAGATCAGCTGCTCCTCCCTTTTAGTTATACATCTTCTATAATTATAGTTGTGGCAATCACAATTGAGCCTGCTAACAATTACTCACAATTTAATCATAAAATCATATCACCATCATTCCCCATCCCCTTTTACGGGATTCATTTGGAAAAGATGAAAACTATTCAGTGGGGATAATACCATACCCTCCTCATTCTGAAACTAAGCACACTCATGAAGCCTTGTAAACTAGCCACTTTGTGCCTTTATGGCTCCCTCCCCATTTTTGATAGCCAAGGTCTAAATTGCTTGTACTTATCAACTCAGTGCATTGAGGAAACAAGCTTGATCCCTTGATTTGAAAAATCCTTCCATTTCAGTTGGAATTTTGAGCAACTGATGGTAAGCAAAAATTCAGTTAATCAAATTATAATAATTTATGCTTGCTCACAACATCAAACATCTTTATCTTCATCTGGTTGAGTTATCATCAGCTAGTCACCCAAGCTAGATCAAATGGGTACTACCACTGGCTGCTTCACTCTTAGTTTAAGCCCCCAGTGGCTAGGCCAGTGCCCATGGGCTCAGGAGTTCACACATTACACTGAACTCCAGACCAGCCAACCCTTTCCTCTTCTCGCTCTCATCTCAAGGTCAGTGGGTATCACTGGAACAAACTCATTGCTGCATTTCCCCCACTTCCACTCACAAGTAAATCAGGGTGGTCACTAGAGCATGTATTAGACTACTTATGGTTCCCTTTGAGTTTCTGTATTAAAAGGAGGTTTTCCCTGACCAAACAGCTTGCTTTATATTCTAACATCCATATTTGTTGTTGTTAGGTGCCATCTAGTCGGTACCGACCCATAGCGACCTTATGCACAGCAGAATGAAACACTGCCTGATTCTGCGCCAACCTCACTACTGTTGCCACGCTTGAGTCCATCGATGCTGCCACTTGGCCATTCCATCTCCTTGAGACTGTTTTCTCTTTTTCTCTGACCCTCCACCTTGCCAAACATGATACCCTTCGCCAGCGACTAGTCCCTTCTGAAAATATGTCCGAAGTCTGAGAGATGAAGTTTAGCCATCTTGGCCTCCAAGAAGCACTCTGGCTGCACTTCTTCCAAAACGGATCTATTGGTTCTTTTGACAGCCCATGGCACCTTCAGTATTCTCCTCCAACACCATAACAAATTTTCACTCAGCATAATGTTCTCAAGTTACATCCAACCAAGTGGCTTGGTTATTCTTCAAGGTAGCATAAGATTCCATTGTGTGGATGTACCACAATTTGTTTTATCCATTCTTTGATGGGCACTTAGCCTGTCTCCATCATTTTGCTATTGTGAATAGTGCTGTTATGAACATTTGTGTGCATATGGCTCGTGATATGGCTCATATTTTTTGTGTACAAATACCAAGTAGAGGAATTGCTGGATCATAAGGTATTTCTATTTCTAACATTCTGAGGAAGCACAATACTGTTTTCTAGAGTGGTTTGATCATTTTGCAATCCCACCAGCCATGTAGGAGGGTCCCAGTCTTTCCACATCCTCGCCAGAATTTATTGTCCTCTACTTTTTTGACCTTTGTTGTTATTGCTGGTGTGAGATGCTATCTCATCGTTTTCATTTGCATCTCTCTAATGGCTAGAGATCCTGAACATTTCTTCATATGTTTGTTGGCTACCTAATACATTCCTTGGTAAAGTGCCCGTTCCTGGTCTGGGCCCATTTTTAAATTGGGTTATTTTTCTTTCTCTTGTAGAGATGTTGTGGTTTCCTATATATTTTAGAAATTAGTCCCTTGTCAAATGTATCACTGCAAAAGATTTCCCATTCTGTGGGTTCCCTTTTTATACTTTTGGTGAAATATTTTGATACAAATTTTTAGTATCTCCCAGTCATCTATTTTGTCTTCGTATGTTTGTGCAGTTTTCACAATGTTTGGCAGTCTATGTGTGCCCTGTATTGTTGTCATTGTTGTTATGTGCCGTGGAGTCGGTTCTGACTTGTAGTGACCCTGTACAGGGTTTCCGAGGCTGTTAATCTTTACATGAGCAGAAAGCCTTCATCTTTCTCCCGCGGAACAGCTGGTAGTTTCGAACTGCTGACCTTGAGGTCTGCAGCCCGATTTGTAACCACTACGCTACCAGAGCTCCTTGTGCCCTGTATTAGAACCCTCAAATTTGTCCCTGTTTTTTCATTGGTGGCCTTTATAATTCTGGGATCCACATTTAGTTCTTTAATCCATGCTGAGTTGGTTTTTGTATATGGTGTGAAATAAAGGTCTTGTTTCAGTCTTTTGCATATTGGTTTCCAGTTCTGCCAGCACCATCTGTTGAAGAGACTATCTCCTCCCCATGCAATATATACTTACGCTGTTGTTCAAAATCAGTTGGCTTTATGTGTATGGGTTAATTTCTGGATTCTCGATTCTGTTCCATTGATCTGGTATCTTTGATTGTACCAGTACCAAGCTGTTTTGACCACTGTAGTTATGTAATAAATTTTGAA
>NW_006409074.1:429857-431396 GCF_000296735.1 Chrysochloris asiatica
CTTCGTGTTATCCAGCATGAATCTTAGACTCTCTTCAGGTTTTTTAGTCCCTTTTTTCTGTTTGCTCTCCTATCTTAGCAGTATTGAGAGCTTTGTCTTCCAGCTCGCTGGTTCTGGCTTCCATCCCTTCCATTCTGCTCCTTTGCCATTTCAGAATGTTGTCCATTTCTGATATTTTCCTATTAATCATCTGGACTTCTTTTTGCAGGTTTTGTATTGTTTCCAATGTTGTATCTATTTTGTTTGATTGCTCCTGTAGCACTTTTCTTATTTCTTCCTTATTTTCCTCCACCCCTTTTTCGGAGCAGTTGAATTTATTTCTGTATTGCTCTTCTGAATTCCTTCTCCGGCAGATCCAGAGCCTGCCTTTCTACTGGAATTCTGTGTCTGCTTCCAGCTCATTTGTCTCAGTTACTTTTTTCTGGTTTTGGACATGTGTCCTTAAAGTTTGTAGAAATGTAGTCTGAGAAGATGCTCTATAGTGTTTTGATGTGTGTTGATTTATGGAGGTTTGTTTTGTGGCCTAGGGAATGCTCTCTTGTCTCTCAGTCTGCTCACTTCTGTCCAAAATGGCTGTGGCAGGTCACATTGGCTGCTCCAAGTCAGAAGTCATCTTATTTTTTGCTCCTTTTCATATTCGTTCTCCTGAGAAGCACTCAGTTCACTTATTTATACCTCAATTTGAAGCTCAGAGTTCTGGAAAGGTTCTTTGAATATGTTTTGTTCAGTTTTTTATTCAAGGGGGGTATCCTCCACAAATGTTTTGAAGCTCCCTCATATTTGTGTGCCAGAACTAACTCTTGGATCTGGGGGTCCAGAGTGAGCAAGACAATTCTAGGGACCTGACGGAACCAGCAGGGTCAAATTCAAGGTGGTGAGAAGATAATAAAGCAGGGAGACAAAGCAGGAGGGGCTGCTGTGTTGAAGTAGGGGTGTTAACAGAGACCTGAGCACCACGAGCTTTGTGGGTGCTGGATAAAGGACCTTCTTGTTGGAGGGCAGTGGATACAGTAAGAATCTCAAAGGTGTAGGAAGCAGGGGGAGCCAAGTTATGTGGCTAAGGGTGAAGCTCGCAGGCTGGCTTACATGGGTGGTGAGTTTTGTAGGGCATCATCACCTCATGGAGCTCTCTGTCCGGTGGAGGGGGCATGAAGCTGTGGAAGATCTCTGTTTTGCGTGGCGGTGGATTGTATTGAGAAGAGTGATTGAATTTTATGTTTGTCAGTGGATTGATGAGAGGGTGTGAGTAGAAGGACCAGGTTCATCTATGATAAGGAAGTCACTGCTTTCCAAGGTATGTTTATTAGATAAATATAGCTTGCCCAGTTAAACTTGAATTTTAGACAACAAAGATTTTTTTAGTGTAAGAATGTCCCAACCCAGAGTCAGCGGCGTGGCCACTGAGGACTAGAGTGGAGAGTGAAGCTACCAGCTGATAGGAAGAGAGGGCATACGCACAAGAACACCCACACTTGCAGATGGTACCCACGTGACCTGGTCCTGATGAATGGATGATCACAACTCAACCAGGAGAAGAAA
>NW_006409074.1:432140-439611 GCF_000296735.1 Chrysochloris asiatica
AAAAAAAAAGTTCCAAATTGTGTGGTGTTTAGCTGAAATTCACATTTAGTTGGGGCATCCTGTACTTTTATTTGTGAAATCTGGTAGCTGTTCTGAAGACTACTGTAAACCATCCTTTTAAGTCAGCTTTCCAAGTGTCCCACTAACCTAACAGATGGTTGCTGAGCCAGGAATTATTGTAGGTGCTGGAGCTTTTGAAATAGTGATTAGAAAAAGAGAATTTTTCTTTTTCAAATAGCATGATGAAGGGAAGTGGGTGACCTGAAAGAGAGGAATTCCTTACTGTTGACTTAAGGCAGACTTGTTTTACTGTTTCCCATGGGCCTCACCAGGACTGAATCACCCTGCATAGTCCCTGCCCAAGTATGTCCTGGGTGGTGTGTGAGGCAGCAGCTGCAAATCTTGGTAATGTGAGGACATCAGGCTTACAGGGGACCCTGTAAAAGGGGGAGTGTCACAGCAAGGAAGCCCCAGAACATATTTTTCTGGGACAAAATGAAATACACAGCTGACTAGTGTAGATTTTAGAAGGTGTGGATGAAGTGAGCTGTATTCCAAAAGAAAGAAAGGGATAATCTGTTGAACAGATGTCTAGTGGGGTCTCTTGTCTGTACTTCTCCTTAGACCCTTTCTACAAAACAATGGCTTCTAGTTTTGCCTGTGCCAAGGCTGAAACCCTCTTCACTCTTAATCCCTTCTCAGCAGTCCCTGTAATGCAGCTTCCAGGAGAGATCACTTCCCAAGGCCCTTACTCAGCCACTACTTCCTTGTGCAGTCATGACTTTCTTCCCTTTTCCTGTCAAAATATTCACAAATGGCAAAATTCAGAGCTGCTAGAAATTGGTCAGCAGCTGAGACTGAGGTCATTTCTTTGCAGGCAGTACTGACAGATGCATTTTCCATTTTTGCAGGTATTCAGGTTCGGCATGATCAAGACCTGGGCTACATGCATCACAAGTTTGCAATTGTGGATAAGAAGGTACTGATCACTGGTTCACTCAACTGGACTACGCAAGCCATCCAAAACAACAGAGAAAACGTTCTTATTATGGAGGATGAAGAGTACGTGAAGCTTTTTCTGGAGGAATTTGAGCGTATTTGGGAAGAGTTTAACCCTATGAAGTATACCTTTTTCCCACAAGAAAAGAAAAGTCACTGAAATTGTGCTCTGAACTCCAACTTAAAACTGAGTGGGAGTGAATTGTTCTGGGTGAGAGGGCTGAGTTGGCTTCTCCACTGGAGCCCGAATCCGCACGTGTCAGAGTATCCTCAGTGTGGCCTCTGGTGCTAGGCATAGGAGAAAGTTCCTATCAGGAAAAAAATCACCAAAGTCCTTAAGGGAATTAAAGAATGTTTGGAGTTTAGTAGGAAAGGGAGATTACTATTATATTGGGTCTGCTATGTCATTGTGCTGGCCTGTGAAGCCATTTGGATGGAGCCCTTTTGCTTCTGTGTTTATTTTTCTCTACCCCAAATAAAACTGAGTGGCAACTTGAATAATGTGTGCTCGCAGAAATCTTGCCTGGTGTCATGGGTTAGTGTTGGAAGGTTTCTATTTCTGCTGTTGATTTAATGAACATGATAAGGGTTGAAAATGTAGAATGTCCTTTTCTGATTCTGGAACATCTGCTGTGGTCAATTTTCATCTAGTTTAGTCCTTTTGGTATTTCCCTGAAGTGTTTGTTTCTTGTTTCTTTGGAGTTTTCCCCCATCTAGCAGAGGCAAATCCTTTAAAAACAGGAACATTCCTGGGGTTGGTTAGAGGTTAACAGTCTGATCACCCATGGTATTACCAAATCCTTGGTTTCTTATTGACAGACAGGTCTGGGTTACAAGAGGTTGAAAGGAAGAGGCGGTCAGGAGGAAGGAAAGGGAAGATGAGGAAAACTGTTTCAGGCTTCTGGTGTCTTATGTTTCTATACCCAACCTGGAGTTGTGCGCCTCTTGGATGTGCCGTTTGATGCCTGTCTCACCGAACAGTTTTCACAATGGTTCTTGATGGATTTTGCATTTATAGGTAGTTGGAAACAGGTTATCTGAAATCCACATGTGGAAATGTCCTCAGTTACTTTTTCACTTTGTGTATCGGACAGTTTGAATAACAGCTGGTTGGATTATGTTAACATCTTTATGTAGTCTGTCCTGAAGTCTGTTTGATGAGTCTGTGGGCTCTGCCTTCCTCCACCTCACACCAACATTCCACCTGTGTGACGTTTTCCTCATTTTTAAGTTGCTTTAGACTTACAATTAATCTTTCTTATTTAGTTGGAACGGTAATACATACTGCAAGATTGGACACCACACAGAAATGGTTTTGTAGTCAATATATTCTTTAATTTGAGTCTGTGTACTATAAATTTTATATTCTGAAATGAAAATGGGAGAAGTTATAGATGTCTCGAATAATGAAACCATATTATCCTGAATTACTGACTTTTTGAATAAATGTGTTCTTATTCTATAATGTTTATGCTATGCATTTTTACCTTATCCCATTGCTAAGTCATTCAATACTCTTTATTACATGAATACCCCCCCCTTTTTTTTTTTTTTGAGTAGGTGAGGGGAAATGTATAGCTATTTAGAAACTAAGTTAAAAGATGTGCAAACCCTTTCTTTTTAAAAAAGGTATTATTTGAATATTTCCTACATTAAAATAATTTAAAAATTTTCCAAGTATCCTTTGGGACTACTTCTATGACTATAAAATAGAACTATGATTTGTAGCCCATCTGATCACAACTTGTGATAGTATGTGTTCAGGTTGGCATTGGTGTAACTCTGTCTTGTTATGGCCTCAGTATTCATTTTAGTTTGATTAACTAAGAGACCTGAACAAACAAGCAACATCTGGTATTCTGAAGTTACCCAAACACCATCTGCTCTGCTCTCATGTCAATCTAGATAACAAGCAATAGATGGTCAAGCACTTTTTTTTTTTAACCCAGTCAAGACTGAGTGTGTTGTGCTAATATGCTGATGAGACTCAGTCAGGCTCAGACAATCTCTATGCCCACTGTCTTCAAATGACCCAGAAGAAAGCTTAGTTCGAAAATTCTTGTGTCCCCACCCTCGGACCCTAATAGAGGTGGTATACCAGATCCTAACTTCACATGTGGCCTTCAAGTGTCATGGCCCCCCAGGCCCATGTCTTTGACTATGGTTTGTTGTTGAAGTATGATTTCCTGTTTCACAATCTTGATGATAGGCAGTTTCTGCCTGATTCCTATTTGTCTGTGCTTGTAGACCACTGTAGTGTCTGAGTGAGCATATACTTTAATCAGGAAGTGCTTACCTCACTGGGATCACATTTTCCATCAGCATGCACATTGCTGGTGGAGTAGTGCACATTGCACAGTGGCTTATTCCTCAAGTACCAAACCGTTGTATGGAGTCGATTCAGACACATAGGACAAATGTTCAGATTCTTACCAGGCATTACATGGCAGAGTATGGTTGTTGTTGATGTTAAATGCTGTTAACTAGGTTTTGACTCACAGCTATCATCTATAGGGGTTCCGTGGAGTGGCTTGTGGGTTTGAACCACTGGCCTTGTAGTTAGCAGCTCAATGCTTACCTACTGCGCCACCCTAGGACTCCATGGTAGAGCATATATGTGGTGGTGGTATTGTGCCATGGAGTTGGGTCCATCTCATAGGAACCCTGCATAGGATTTCTGAGGCTGTAAATCTTTGCAGGAGCAGAAAGCCTCATCTGTTTCCTGTACCATCTGGCAGTTTCAAACTGCTGACTTTGTGGTTAGCAGCCCGACTTGTAATCCACTAAGTTACCAGAGCTCCTTGTGGTAGAGCATGGTTGTTAGTAATTGCATGCATTTATAGTGATTTTGTAACAGAGCTATCTAACAAATTGTTTCAAGAATTATAAAACTTAGTTTGTAATCCTGTTAGCTACAGTGGAAAATTGAATGTAACAAAAACTTTCAGATAACAGGTAACCTGAAAACAACATTTACTGGGGGCTGAGTGGTGCTGTAGGGTAAGTATTGAACTGCTAACCTAAAGGTTGGCAGTTTAAACCCACTAGCTGCCCCACAGGAGAAAGAAAGGCTTTCTCCTTTTGTAAAGATTTATAGCCTCAGAAACCCTATACATGGTTGTGGGTTGCTATGATTCAGAATTGACTTGAAGATAGTGGCTTGGATTTGTTTTTAAGTAAATGCAGTACCAAACTCTATCTCAAAAGTGTTGTTGTTAGATGCTGTAATGACCCCTTATAACAGAACAAAACACTGCCTGGTCCTGCACTGTCCTCACAATTGTTAGGTTTGAACCCATTTTTGTAGCCACTGTGTCAGTCCAACATGATTAGGGTTGACCTTTTACTTTACCAAACATGATGTCCTTTTCCAGGGACTGATCTCTCCTGATAACATGCCCACAGTACATGAAACAAAGTCACACCATTCTTCCTTCTAAGGAGTATTCCACCTGTACTAACTCCAAGACAGATATATTTGTTCTTCTGGAAGTCTATGGTACTTTCAATATTTGCCAACACCACAATTCTGGAAATTCCCTGCTGATGTACTGCTTACAATCATTTTAGAATTATCTTCAGCAAAATTTTACTTGCATGTGATATTAATGATACTGTGCTATGATCTCCACATTCTATTGAGTCACCTTTATTTGGAATGAGTACAAATATGAATCTCAGTCGCTTGGCCAGGTGACTGTCTTCCAAATTTCTTGGCATAGATTAGTGAGTGCTTCTAAGGCAGTATCAGTTTGTGTGAATATTTTAGTTGGCATTTCCTCAAGTTCTAGAGACTAGGGTTTTTATGGGTGTTTTTTTTTTTTTTTTTTTTTTTTTGCCAGTGTCGTCAGTGTAGCTTGAGCTTCTTCCATCAAAACCATTGGTTCTTGGTCATAGGCTGCCTCTTGAAATGGTTGAACATTGACCAATTCTTTTTGGTACATTGACTCTCTCTTCCTTCCATCTTTTTTACCCCCAGCTTCTTATTGTGAATTTAGTGAAGGTTTACAGAGCAGATTATCGTTTTACATTCAGCAAATCATATACTTTGCTTCATTATATGTTTGCAATTCCCTCCATGTACCAACAGTTAATAGTATTTATTTCTGTTCATGTTATATATTGTTTTCCTTCCTGTGTCTCCTGTTACCTTCATCATTCCTCTGCTAACCTTCCTCTGTATATTGCCTGCTCTGTCACCTGTTTTAACACGTGTCTACTCTCTAGCCTGTGAAAAATTTCCCACCCCTTCCCCATGACCATCATAGATTTTTTCTTTTATTAAGAAAACTTTAAACAAATTTTTACAACCTTGGTCTTTATACAGTATTCATCCTTTTGTGATTGACTAATTTCAATCAGCATAATGTCCACCAGGTTCAACTATGTTGGGAGGTGTTTCACAGATTCATCATTATTTTTCAATGTTTTGTAGTATTCCATTTTGTGTATGTACCAAAGTTTGCTTAACCAGTGTTCTGCTGATGGGTATTTAGGCCGTATCTATTTATTTTATATGTGTTTTGTAGGTGGCATATTGAAGATTTTGTATTTTTTATCCATTCTGTTCTCTATTTCTCTTTTCCGTCCCTTCATTCTACATCTAAACACACTCATGAAAGCTTGTAAGCCAGCCACTTCATGCCTCCCCTTCCCCATTTTTGATAGCCAGTGTCTAATTTTTTTGTCCCCATCAACACAGTACATTGAGGAAACAAGGTTGTTCCTTGATATGACGAATCCTTCCTTTCCTGTTGGAATTTTGAGTCACTGCATTAGGCAAAATATAGTTCATCAAATTGTAGCAATTTGCATTTGTTCCCGATATCAAATTTTTTATCTTCTTTGGATCGAGTTCTGGTCAACTAGCTATCCAAGCTAGGTCAGATGGTACTAGTTGTAAGTTTGGAAGTTCACATACTACTTTCTCGGCTTCTGTTTTCTTTTGATGCATCCTGCATCATTCAAATTTTGCCCATAGAATTCTTTAGTATTGCAAATCAAGGCTTGATTTTTTTTTTTTTTTCTTCTTCAGTTCTTATAGCTTGAGAAATGCTGAACATGTTCTTCTTGATGGTTTTCTAATTCTAGGTCTTTGCACATTTCATTATAATACTTTTATCTTCTTGAGTTGCCCTTTGAAATTTTCTGTTCAACTCTTATATTTCATTATTTCTTCCAGTAGCTTTAGCTACTCTGTTCAAGAACATTCAGAGTCTCTTCTGACACCAGTTTTGTCTTTTCTTTCTTTCCTGTCCTTTAAATGACCTTCTGCTTCATGTATGATGTTCTCCAGGTCATCTCACAACTCCTCTGGTCTTCGGTCATTAATGGTTGGTTGGTTTGGTTGTTTGTCTAAAAATGCTTTTATTGTGAATTGAGTGAAGGTTTACAGGGCAGATCATCAGTTTACATTCAACAAATCATGGCCATGATTACAACCCTTTCCATGTACCATCAGCTAACAGTATTTACCTATATTTTGTTTTTTTATTTTTTAAATGTACTCAGACCACATTTAAAATACATACTTGTTTAAATGTCCAAAAGGCACATTTTGCATGTCAGCCTCCTGCCCACAGGTACACTGCCTTTCTCAGTCCATGGGCTTGTAGTCCACTGCTGCTCTGTCACTCTATGCCATCGCCTCTGCCACCATCTCTGTTGTTGGTGCTTTTCTGGTCAGGATCCCTCGCTCCTCTCATGCTCTTCCCCCTCGATGGTCCTAGGGTCCTTTGTTCCTGAACTGACAAATGAAGTATTCCCTCTTTTAGTTACACCTCTTCTACATGCATAGTTATGACCATTGCCATTAGTCCTGATAACAATTACAACTGAATCATAAAATCCTATCCCCACACCACCAGACCCATCTGAACAAGAGGAAAACTACTTAGTGGGGGATTCTATCTTACCTCCCTCATTCTGACACTTAAGCCCCATCATGAAAGCTTGTACGGCAGCCACTTCAGGCCTTTATAGCACTCCCCATCCCAATTTTGGTAGCCAAAGTCTTAAGTTTCCTATACCTACCAGCCCAGTGTACCAAAGAGGGAAGCTTGATCCTTGATGTGAAGAATCCTTCCCTTTGGGAATTTTGGGCAATTTCATCCATAAACTAAGGTCCAGTTCATCAAGTTGTAGCAATTTATACTTGCTCTCTGTATCATACTTCTTTTATTTTTACCTGATCGAGTTCTGGTCAGCAAGCCATCAAGGCTAGGTCAAATGGGTACTATCTAAAAGTTGGGAGTTCTTGCATGGTCACCCCCGCTACATACCCGCTGGCTGTTTTACTTTTTTTTTTTTTTTTTAAGTTTTTGTTGTGAGTTGAGTGAAAATGTACAGGGCAGATCATCAGTTTTACATTCAATAAACCATACACCTTGTTTCATTACAATGATTATAATTCCTTCCATATACCATCAATTAACAATATTTCTCTCTATTCACTTTAGCTCCTTTTTAAAAA
>NW_006409074.1:441396-454679 GCF_000296735.1 Chrysochloris asiatica
TGATTGCTTGCCTTGATGGCTTCCCGGTGAACAACTTGTAGCCAGTCATGCTGCTATTTTTGTTTGGGTTTTTTTCCTGCTGATATTTCTTTGAAGATGTATCTTCTGTCACTCTAGCTGTTCCAGTCTGGTCTGCTTGTTCTTTCTAGTGGGAATGTCCCACCTCAGAAGGTCTGGATAGGACTCAGGATTCCACTGCAAAGGCTCTGTAAGAGACCTATTTCATTGGACAAGTTGTAGAGCCCGTTTTAGATATTCCAATCAGTTATAGGCTGAAGATAGGCTTACAAAGCGTTCTGTTAGTCATGTTCCTGACATTCCTTTATAACCTACTCAAGTGTATGTTTTACAATAGTAGGCACAGGAAAACCAATATTCATAAGACAGTGAAGTATCTTAGTATTATGTCCCCTCTTCAAACTATTCCTTGATCCCTGTATCACAGAGCCCTGTTGTTCCAAGGTTGAGCATACATCACTGTTTACCTCTGTCTCATTTAGCCCATGCATATCTCCCTGTTGTTAGATGCCATTGAGTCGGTACTGACTCATAGTGACCCTATGCACAACAGAACGAAACACTGTCCGATCCTGGGCCAACCTCACAATTGTTGCCACGCTTGAGACCATTGATGCTGCCTGAAAGGGAAAAAACAACCCGGCGTCGCTCATCACCAGACTGCCCATCTAGAGATTTTTATTGGGGTGAAGATGAGCAGGGAGGGTTCTGCCCGAGAGTGAAGGCAGAGGAAGAGGAAGTGAGATCAACACATCATTGCTGGGGTGATTTAGCTCTGGCCTATCAAAAGCCATGTTGCCTATTAAACTACGCCCCTTGCAGCTTAGTTTGGCAGGGAAACAGAAAAAATGGAGCCGAAAGGAGAGGGTTCGGAAGAACCCAGAAGGTATTGTAACACTGCCACTTGGCCAATCCATCTTGTTGGGGGTCTTCCTCTTTTAATCTGACCCTCCACTTTACCAAACATGATATCCTTCTCCAGCGACTGGTCCCTCCTGACAATATGTCCAAAGTATGAGAGACGAAGTTTGACCATCCTGGCCTCCAAGAAGCACTCTGGCTGCACTTCTTCCAACACAGATCTGTTTGTTATTTTGGCAGCCCATGACACTTTCAATATTCTCCTCCCAACACCATAACTGAAATGCATCAGTTCTTCTGTGGTCTTCCTTACTCACCGTGCAGCTTTTGCATGCATATGAAGTTATTGAAAATACCATGGCTTGGGTCAGGCGCACCTTAGTCCTCTAGCTGACATCTTTGCTCTTCAACACTTTGAAAAGATCTTGTGCAGCAGATTTGCCTAATGCAATACATCATTTGATTACTTTCTTTTTCTTAAAACATTTAATTTAGAAGTCTGGCATTTCATAATCACCCATCTTGGTTGACATGGGTTAACACACATGGTGTTATCAGGATACACAAGGACAATAGCCTACAAAAAAATAAACCCATGTCTCTTAAACAATCACAACCCAAAAGAAAAAAAAAGTTACACGTGTAAAAACTTCAGATGTATTGCATTTAAAAGATTTGTGAACATCATAATTTAAAGAGGCAAAACAAGGCTCTACTGAAACTTAAACAGTTTATTATAAAGCTGATGGGAAGGAGCATGTTGTCTCTTTGCATCAGCTTCCCCTAACAGTTTTACATGAGCTGAAAAAAGTGATGGCTGGCAAGGCGGGTGGGGGTGGGAAGTTCATTTTGCATGCACAAGATGTACTGCTTAACAAAACACTATCAGCTTGTTTTAAACGATGTTTAGATACCAATTGTAGCCTGTGTTAGCGAATTCTCCTGTCTAAAATTCCCCACTACTTTTGCCTGGATTTTCTGATCAATTTCGGAATGTACTTGGTCTGCACAATCCAAAAAAGGGAGCTCCTGTGGGGTCAAAGCAACCAATCAGTCCAGCAATGCCCATGAAGATTTATCTGAAACTGCTCCTCGAGGGACATAAGAGAGCATATCTGAGTAGCTGTGCTGCCAGTACAGATGGGTTTAGCACTAGATATTTTTGTGATTTGTGATAGGGAAAAAAATCAGTGATAAGGGGGCCAGGGGTGAAGAGAGAGCCAGGGACCCAAGGGATCTTCAGTTGCCTTTTCCTGCTTCTTCATCCTGCTGGTCACTTGCCCAGAGGATGAAGTGATCTCACAGCAACTGCATGATGAGTGTGGAGTCCTTAAAGGAATCCTCGTTTAGTGTGTCCAGCACTGCTATGGCATCATCAAAGGCTTGTTTGGCTAGGAGGCAGGCCTGCTCAGGCGCATTCTGGATCTCATAGTAGAACATGGAGAAGTTGAGGGCCAGGCCCAGCCGTATGGGGTGCATCGGCTGCATGTGCTCTTTGCTGATGTCAAAGGCTTCTTTAGAGGCAGCCTCAGAAGCTTCAACCACACTGTTTTTCTTCTTCCTGGCAGCTACCTCTGCCAAGTAGCGGTAGTAATCACCTTTCATTTTCAGGCAAAAGACCTTGCTATCGTACTGGACATCATTGCAGTTCTTGATAAGGAACTTGTCAAGCAGAGCCAGGACATCAATGCTAACTGTCTCCAGCTCTTTCTCAATCTCCTGGTAAACTTCAACCTTTTCCCAACTTCTTTTCATTTCCATCAGCTATTGTTTTCTGCTCAATGCTGCTGATGACCTTCCAGGAAGATCGCCTGGCACCAAGCACATTCTTGTAGGCCACAGAGAGGAGATTTCGATCTTCATTGGAGAGAGGCTCATTGAGCTCTGTCACCGCCTTCATAGCGGAGGCCTGCTTGCTAGCTGCGCCTGCTGCAGCAGCTATTCCTGGTCTCCCAAGTCCTTGAGGCTCCAGGTTGCTAAGGAGAATGCTGAACACGCACACTGACTCTGGCTGCAGCAGTGCCGTACTCTTCACTCCAAGGCGTCCCTGTGTGCAGGTATCATTTGATTTCTTGACTGCTGCTTCCATTAGTGTTCATGGTTGATAAAAGAAGATTGAAGTCCTTGACAACTTCAATCTTTTCTCTGGTGATAAGACTGTTTATTGGTCCAATGGTGAGGATTTTTGTTTTCTTTACATTGAGAAGTAATCTATACCGAAGGCTGTGCTCTTTGATTTTCATCAGTATTTTAAGGCCTCTTCACTTTCAGCAAGCAAAGTTGTATCATCTGCATATCGCAGGTTGTTAATAAGTCTTTCTCCAATCCCGATGCCATGTATTTCTTCATATAAGTCAGATTCTTGGATTATTTGCTCAGCATACAGGTTGAATAAGTATGGTGAAAGAATACAACCCTGTCACAGACCTTTCTTAGTTTTGAAACATTCAGTGTTCCCACGTTCTGTTCGAACAACTGCCTCTTGGTCTATGTACAGATTCCTCATGAGCACAGTTAAGTTTTCCGGAATACTCGTACTTCGCAATATAGTCCACAGCTTGTCATGATACACACAATTGAAAGCCTTTGCATAGTCAGTAAAGTGCAGGTAAACATCTTTCTGAGATTCTCTGCTTTCAGCAAATATCCATCGGACATCAGCAATGATATCCTTCATTCCCTGGCCTTTCTGAGTCCGACTTGAACCTCTGGAAGTTCTCTGTCAATGTATGCTTGCCAGCCATTTCTGAATTACCGTTAGTAAAACTTGAATTGCATGGGCTATCTACTTGCATGGGATATCAAAGATATTGTCCCCCTAAGTCTTACCATATCCTCCCTATTTGTCTTCTCCCCTCCCTCGTCTTGTGCATTGCACTCTGTCTCCTTTTTTTTGCCCTTCATCCCATTGCACTCTGTCTCCTTTTTTTTGCCCTTCATCCCAGACATCATGCACCTGTCCCCTGACTTGTGAATTACTGTCCCCTCCCTCCCTTCCCTAGTAACCATCAAAGAATGATTCTTTTAGTATGGAAATCTTTTCTTAAACTTTTCCATGAGCTCATGCACTATTTGTCCTTTTGTGCCTGACTAATTTCACTCAGCATTGTGCTCTCAAGATTCATCCATGTTATGAGGTGTTTTGCTTCTTCACTGTTATTCTTCAAGGTAGCATACTACCTTGTGTGTATGTACCAAAGGTCATTTATCCATTCTTCTATTGATGGGCACTTGGGCTGTCTCCATCTTTTCCTATTGTGATTAGTTCTGCGATGAGCCTTGGTGTTCATATATCTACTCTTGTTTTGGCTCATATTTCTTGAGGATATATACCAAGTAGAGGAATTACTGGATCAGAAGTTATTTATATTTCCAACCTTCTGAGGAAGTGCTATACCATTTTCCAGAGTTGATGAACATTTTACAGTCCTTACAGCAATGTCTCCACACCCTGGTCAGCATTTGTTGTCCTCTGATTTTTTTGAACTTTGCTATTACTGTTGGTATAAGATCATATCTTATTGTAGTTTTGATTCATTTCTCTCTGATGGCTAATAATCGTAAACATATCTTTATATATTTGTTGGCTGCCCAAATGTCTTCCTTAGTGGTCTATTCATGTCCTGTGCCCATATTTTAATTGGGTCATTTGTCTTTTTGCTGTAGAGTTGTAGTTTCCTATAGATTTTAGAGATTAGTCCCTTGTCTGATATGCCATTATAAAAAAAAAATTTCCTGAATGTGTAGGTTCCCTTTTTACTCTTTGGTGAAATCTTTTGGTGAACATAAATTTCCAGTTTTTAGTATGTCTCAGTCATCTGTTTTGTCTTCTATTGTTTATGTGATTTTAAAAATGTTTGATAGCCTATGTGTGCCCTGTATTAGAACCTTTAAATTTGTCCCTGTTGTTTTCATTGATGGCCTTTAGAGTTCTGGGATTTACAATTAGGTCTTTATCTATGTGGAGTTAGTTTTTGTATATGGTGTGAGGTAAAGGCCTTGTTTCATTCTTTTGCATATCTATTTCCAGTTTTGCTGGCACCATTTGTTGAAGAGACTATCTCTTCCCTATTTAATGTATTTTGGCTCTTTGTCAAAGAACAGTTGAGTGTATGTGGATGGATTTACTTCTGGATCCCCGATTCTGTTCCATTAATCTACATATCTTTCATTGTACCAGTACCAGGCTGTTTTGACCATGTTCGCTATGTTGCAAATTTTGAAATCAGGGAGTGAAAGTACTCCAATTTTCTTCTTCTTAAGCAGTGCTTTGCTTACCTGAGGACTCTTTCCCTTCCATATAAAGTTAGTAATTACATTTTTTTTTAATGTTGCAGACACAGGTTGTTTACTGTATGTTTCATCCAAACACATTCAGACTAGAAACTCAAAGAATACTTTACACTTGAAACAAAGGAACTAGATTCTACTAGTGTATAACACTTAACACATTATAGCAATAAAAATAGTAATCATTGTGTTGCACACCTACTAAAGACAAGATTATTAAAGCCAATTATAGTGTCATAAAGATGAACGAATACCCACCTCCCTCCAAAAAAAAGCAAGTAATTAATGATAGACGAGTAGTTTTACTATTTCACCTAAAAAAGAGACACAGTTAAAAGTCCACAGTACTGCAGGTGAACAATCACCATGTAAACTTCTCCATATGATTTTTTTTAATGTTTTATTGTGAATTATAGGATAGTTTACATGAGAGAACCTCAGTTCCATATTCATTCTATTGTATATCATTACATTGACATGGTTCCAATCCCCTCCATGCCTCGTCTTCCGACCAAAGGGCATATCCTAGAAGCCCGTGCTCTACCCTTCCCCCTCCCCCCTCCATATGATGTTTTAATGGTTTCTTCATAGTATGTAAAAACTGAAGCTGAATGGCCTTTGCTCTAATTTTCCATTACAGTTAGTATTTGTTGTTACTTTTGGTGCCAGAACATAGTTACATAGTTTTATGAGTGACACAGTGTAATATCCTGGATTAGGCTGGAGATATTTTATATATATATAAATACATACATACATACATACATACCTACATACATACATCTACATATACTAGGGAACTTCAAAAAGTTCGTGGAAAAGTGGAGTTAAAAATGAATGAATTTTTTCCAAGGACTTTGAAAAGCCCCTTTATGTGTGTGTATATATAAGACAGGAAAAAAAAAACACACACACTAAAAATTTTAAAAAGGATGAGAAAAAAAGGGCAGAACACTGACAATAAAACTCTCAAAAGCAGTTTGAATAAAGACTTCAAAATTTGAAAATAAATTTCTGATAAGAACTTCAAACATTGTAATACTATATGAAAGTGTAAAACATACAAAATAGGAAAAAGAATTCCTTAAACCCCCAAAATAAGTATATGTGTTCCCAAAACTATAATCAATAGTGCAAAACTTTTCTTCAAACATGGAGGACCACATTCAAGGAGGGGAAATAAGACAGAAGACAGATTGAATTTTACTCATATTACCCAGTGAAAAAATAACATGAGTCATGGGTTAGGTTACTTAATAGCATAAGTTATAACCAATTTGTATTTTTTGTTTTGTTTTTAATTCATATAGAATGGAGAAGGTCTTCTATGCTAACAGTAACAAACAGGTTTAAGTGGTCATACTCATATCACTCCTAACGTGAAACATCAGAAACTGGTACATACTGAATGCTCCAAGCATAAAATTGGCTATCCTTCACTATACTTGTGGTTTACTGGAGTTTGCTTTACATAAAGACAGACAATCCAGCAACTACAAACTTTGCTCACAGAATTCTTCAAAGATTCTTGTAAAAATAAAAGATGTCATCCCAGTTTTAAATTTAGAGTAACTTGGGTACTGACATTGGGTTCAATAATTGTGTAAAATGAATAACAGTTCCTTGTTCCCCAAATACAAAATTCAAACACTTAAAAGCTACTGTTCTTTTCTCTGAAAATTGTTGTATCCTCACTTTAGGTTTATTTGCCATTTATGGAATCTGACTCCTTTTAAAATGTCACTAAAAATTTACATCAAGTTGATTGACTTTTCAAAGGACCTATCAAGTGATACACTTCAATTCTCAAATTCTTGCTAAAACAAAGTCAACTAGACTTACTCAAAGAGCTGACTTCCTATTACCTTCTCCCTTACAAACACACAAGACTTCCCTTCCACAGAGAACACAAAGTTGTTAACTAAAGAACAAGGTAAATATCATGGTAGTCAATTTTACTGATTTTAAAGATACTGCAATTTTTATGCAATTCAGTGATTTTTCAACATTTTGCAGCTGTTTGGTTTTGCAGCACAGCAATTCATACACTGTACTATTGCTGGGAGCCAGCCCCGGCAAATTTATTCCAAGTTTTTTTTCCGAAGGGGGGTGCGGACATCTGCGATAAGAATTACACAGAGTCAATAAGTCATGATGAATTCAAAATCTTCTTATTACATGCTTTATTCTTCTCTCATTCTTTACTGTCCTGCCATTCTTTACTCCCCTGCTTTCCTGCTCATCTCTTCTGCTTCTTTTCTCCCTTCCCCTGCTCCTGCTTTCATTCCCCTCCTGCTTTTTTAATCCCCTTCCATTTCTTTTCTCCCCTCTCCTGCTTTCCCTTTCTATTCTTCTACTTACATGCTTTATTATCTTTCCACTTATTCCTTCTTCTTCTCCTTCATTCTCCTTCCCTATTCTTCTTCTACATTCCTCCTCACACTCCTTCTTATTCTCTACATTACTCTTCCTATTCTTTTTCCTTCAACTTCCCATTACTCTCTTACCTTCCTTCTTCTTACCTCCCACATTACTCTTTTCATTCTTTTTCTTTCTACATTACTTCTTACACTACTCCTTCTTACCTCCTCCCTTTCTTCCTCTTACTTACTACTTTTTTCTATCTTACAACCCCCTTATATACCGTTACAAAAAACATTGCTTTCATAGTAATCAATGTCTTCAAAATACAATCTATTCTTAGACCCATTCTTCATGGTTTACGACTCTTAGATTTACAACAGAGATGAGAAGTTATAGCAACGCATACAAGAGACATCCTGGCGCCTTGAAACCTTTTAGTTAAACATTTGTTCTTACATAAATCTATTCTTTTCTCTGAGAAGCAAGTTAACCTTCACATATGTTTCTTAACCTTTGTCTGTTAAAGTCTTGTTAATTTTAGTTGTTAGGTGTAATTAACTCTCCATTAACTTCTTCCATACACTATCTGTTCATAGCCTACAAAAATATCACTTATCAGAACATTTAAAAAACTGAGGCTATGAAAAACAATTTCTCTCATTTACTGATGAGACTTCTTTTTTATGTAACTGTAGATTCTCATAACCCTTATCTATAGTCTAATTGTTTTTAGGAATTCTTGTACCCACAGCCCTTATTTATGGTCTAATTGCTTTTAGGGATTCTTTATTGCCTTAAACTAAGGCTATAAGGAAGAATATTTATAATCACTAAGCCGAAGCTGGTAGTAATTCAATTGAAAAATCCTGTCTCCTAGCAGTCTTAAGAACATTGTTAATATAAGTATTAAAACTACCTAAGATTACAAGTAGAATAAAATGTAGCTAATATATGGCTTCTAACTTTTAATAAAAATGTACTAAAGTGTGGGAGAGTCAAAATCTAAAGTAAAGGGATACTAATAAAATCATGAATAAATCAGAGAATGATTCAACAAGAGAAAATTTAACTAGAGGCCTGTACATAAAATTAATTATTTGTGGCTTTGCCATCCAAAGAAAATAATTCATTGTTGCTTTGCAAAAACAATGAATTCTTCTATGCCCAGGTTTCCCCGCATCTCATTTATTTAATTACTTGATTAATATGTCTCAATTTGTTCATTTTAATTCATTATTAATAAAATTCCATATTATTATTATGGTTCCTGCATTACTATATAAAATTACCAGCAAGACTGGAATGACGTATTAATAGAAGGCACCAGCATACTTATTACATTACCAGAGAACAAAAGTACAGTAAAGACCATTTTCACTGTATACAGCATAAAGAAAGGAAAAGGGGTAGAAGGAGTGTGTTGAGCAGCCAGCCATCCCTGTACTGAAGAGGGACAGGTAGAAAAATTTTAGCTATGGAGCTAGTAAACCTGTTCTAATATTCAAAGACCCAAGATTTTGAAATTCTTAATTGTGTTTAGTTTGTAACTAAATTATTTTCTTCTGGTGTATACTTGGAGTCTTGTAAAGGTTTATGTGTACATGCGCGCTGCTCACAGCAAGCAGATAATTGCTCTCATCATTTCAAAAACTATTCTCCACTGGAAAAGAAGATGAAACCGTTTTTTTCCTGTTGCCTCCTATTGCAGATGTCAATATTAATAAGTTCAGAATACCCATTAGTGCATTTTGATGAGTGCATAACAAGTTTATGTTGGTTTGTATTTTTGGAGGGAGGCAAGAAAAAAGCGCAAGATTCTCTCATTGCACAAATTGCTCTATTTGTGTTTCCAGTGTTAAAAGACAGAAACAATAACACTTAAAATGTGCAGCAGAGGATTTTTTTTCACTTGAAGTGTTGCAGACCGCAATTACTGAGGTGTTAAGGCCCTGTGTCATGGATGAAAAACCAACACAGCGGCGCCACTCAGGCTTGCTAGCCAGGGACCCTGAGGGCCCAAGGAAGTAACCTCCGGACGTCCCGGGTTCATTGGCTTTTACGAACTCACTGTTGGGCTAGCTCTGTATAATTTGCTTTAGTACTATTAATTCATTCTATACCTCGAACTCCAGTAATTGTAGCTTCTGAGAAAATGGTTTCTTATGTGCCTCTCTTAATGTCTCCACTGTGTTTGCAGTGCTTCAGGTTCTAGGAACAAATCTCTCTGAGGAACAAACTCTGGCAACCTGGCAAACATAGCTGTTCTTTATCAGATTATTCAGTTATGTTTGATATTAACTTAATACATGAGCCCTTGATACCCATGGACAAATATTAAAAACTTCTTCTAAAGCTGAGGCCTAAAAGTTCCTAGGGCAAGTTTGCTGGGAGATGCTGGAGAAAAAATCCCCCTAAGGAATTCACCCAAAGTAGATTGGCAACTTCCGTGGTTTTGTCCAAAGAATAATGGTTGTCAGCCTTCCCAGGTGCAGACCATTAAGCTAGGCATCCTTCTTCCTCCTGCAAGCCTCAGCCAGGCAGCTGACACAGCCGGTCTCCTCCCAATCCTTTTCACCTTTTCCCATTCGAGATTAGGTGCTATAGGTATGCTAATTAGGCTTGAGAAACGGAGTTGCTGTCTTGGGATTTGAACCTGAAAAGTACTATATAAATTGGCTTGAATTTCTAGAAAATTAAGGATGTTAGATTATCAAGACAATTTGTGATGTATGTTTTAGAATTTGATTCCTGTAAATCATTGAGTCCTGTTTTGAACGATTAGTCACATTTCACTTCTGTACCCTGTCTTAATAAACCCCGCCTTCCTTTGTGCAAAGCTCCTCCCTGAAATAAAAAGGAGGCGCAGACTGAAGCCCGCATGTGTTACTGCCTGCAGGGCTGGTTGTGTGTTACTGCCTGCAGGGCTGTGCATTTACTGCCTGCAGGGGCCATGATGCCTGTAGTCCAGGGTCTGCCCACCAGTTTCGCATCCACTCTAGTTTCGGGGTGTCTTCTTGTCTCTCTTGTTGTGTCTTTGTGTGTATTCTTTCTCTATCTCTGTCGCCGCCAGATCTCCCTACTTCGTGAACTGAACCCCCATGTGGAGGCCGGTTCTCGACATCAAAGGACCTGGATTCAGTTGGGAATGTCCTTTTACGTTCATTATCTTGTAGACAGTTGAAGATATGGTCATTTCTCAGTCCGCAATTCTCCAAGTCTAGGTTTACAAACTAACAATGTGAATCCTGTTTTAAAATTGGAGAAATATTGTCCACCTCAGTTTAACTGATATTTGAAAGATGCTTTTCACAACAAAGAAATGATCAAAAAGGCTGTGTCAAAATTCCAAATCAAGGACAATACAACAAAAAACCCCTAACAAGAACACAAACACGATGAATAATGTACCACTGCCAAGACCTTGCTGACAGTGAAGCTTCAGCCACACTGGCATGTGAAGTGGTTGTCTCATTTGTCTGGTTTCTCTTCCAGAGCCAACTTTCTGTGCCATGCCACTGCCAACGATTCCCTGTGGACCGCCAGGACCTTGATCAGTGCTCCTGATATCCCAGCGATCATCACCACCACCTTTGGTTTCTTGTGTTCTTGTAGCTCTGGGGTTTTTTTTCCCTCTTCCATATTTAGACACACTTCACCGTGAAACAGTTGGTTTTGCAGTTAAGATTCTCTGAACTGATTCAGAATCATCAAAACCCACAAAACCAAAACTTGGAAGCTTTTCCCCAATACCCTTGGTGTTGAAGTGATGTTTCACAACGTTTCCAGAACTCATGAAGAATTCTTTCAGTCTATTTTCATCAATATCATGTGGCAAGTTACCAACAAAAAGTTGATGACTGTCTAGATAGTGAATTATTCTATGGTTGTCAGATTCATTTTGTTCAATATCTCCTCTGCCAGCCCTTGGTCCTCTTGGGGGAAAGCCAGGTTGTTCCCTAGGTTATTTTTCGTGCACATGAGGTGGCTGAGACTGAACTTCTGGTTTAACTTCAAATCTTGGCTTTTGTGGTTCTGTGGCAGAGAAACAGGTTACACAGGAAGAGGAAAATAGACTTCTCTAATTCTTGTAAGTTTTTCCTCTTTCACTTGAGGTTCAGATGCTGGCTGTTTCAGGCTCATGAGAGGATTTTCCAAAGGTTCCTCTATGCTATTGGTCATAGGATGAGCTTCATAGTATCCACTATTGACATTTTCTTGTACAGGCTCAGGGTATGGTTGCCTTTCTTCTTGTTCTTCTTCTACTACTTCTTCTGATTCTTCATCAAATTCTGGTTCAGAATAACCAAATACTTTATCTTCATAACGAAACATATCATTGTGAACATAAAACTTATTTGGAACAGGATCTTCAGGAGCAAGAACAAAGGTTTATATACGCTGTCCACTGTTAGACAATAAACCCATGACTTGGACAACTATTCCATCACTCAGAGTCACATGAGCATCTACATGACATATTTTAGTATGACATTCGCTGAAGTTCAGAGATAATACTTGGTGGTTTATATAATTTTGTCCATAAACAGCTTTCTGGAGCTTTCTACTAGCATCTACTCTACTCTGAACAGATAAGGAATTCTGACCATAAAACCTGTGTAAATATTCTGGAGTTTTATTCAGCAAAGTATACTGCCTCACAAACTATCACCCTACAAGCAGCAGCAGACTGGGGTTCTCCATAACCATTTCTTTGCTGCACATTGTCAGACACTCCAGTCAACAGCAGTGGTGAGTGTGTCGCATGGAGGTCAGTAGAAGAGTGGCTGCAGAAGATTCTTTTTCCTTACCACCCTTGCAACAAAAGATGATGACCTGGTCAATTTCTTCTTTTGTTATAGGTCTGTTCAAGTTTTCTTCTTCGCTCTGTTTAAGTTTAGGTAGGTTGTGCTTTTCTAAAAACGTACCCATCTACTATAGATTTTCAAATTTGTTGGAGTACAAGTGTTAATAGTATTCTGTTATCCTTTTTGTTTCCATTGGTTCTGTTCTGACATCACCCATGTGGTTTCTAATATGTTGTGTCTTCTCCCTTTTTTCTTTCGTTTGATTTGCAAATGGTTTGTCAATTTTATTAATCCATTCAAAGAACCAGCTTCTTGTATTGTTGATTCTGTAGTTTTTCTGTTTTCTATTTTATTTATTTTGGCACTAATCTTTTATTATTTCTTTTCTTCTGGCAACTGTAGGTTTATGTTGCTGGGCTTTTTCTAACTGTTGCAGATGTTATGCTAATGTGCTTATTTTGGTTCTTTCTTCTTTTTGGATGTGTTCATTTATTGCTATCAATTGTTCCCTCAGCACAGCTTTTGCTGTGTTCCAAAGGTTTTGGGATGTGTTTCCATTCTTACATGTTTATAGGAATTAAAAAATTTCACTCTTTATTTGTTCTACTATTTAAAACCAGTAGGTTTCAAGACAGGGTGTTTTACAGTTTCCATGTATTTGATTTTATTTCCTTGATCTTCCTATTACTGATTTTTGAGTTTTAGCATTGTGATCTGAAAAGATGCTCTTTATAGCATTAAAAAAAAAGTTTTATTGTGAATTATGTGATAGTTTACATGGGAGAACATTAGTTTTACATTCATTCTATCATATATCATCTCATTGCCATGGTTACAATACCTCCAAGCATCATCAACTAACCAAAGGGTATACCCTGCAAGCCTGCCCCTGACACACCCCTGGTCTTCAGCACACAGTCACTCTCCCTCTCTGGATCTAAAGTC
>NW_006409074.1:457284-458468 GCF_000296735.1 Chrysochloris asiatica
TTTTCCAGTTCTGCCAGCACCATCTGTTGAAGAGACTGTCACCTCCCCATGAGATATATTTAGGTGTTTTGTCTAAAACCAGTTGGCTGTATGTAGAATGGTTAATTTCTGGATTCTCTATTCTCTTCCATTGATCTACGTACCTTTCATTGTACCAGTACCAAGCTGTTTTGACCACTGTAGCCATGTAATAAATTTTGAAGTCGGGAAGTGACAGCCCTCCAACCTTAATCTTATTCTTAAGCAGTGCTTTGCTTATCCTGGGTCTCTCCTTTCCATATAAAGTTTGTAATAGTTTTTTCCATCTCTTTGAAGAATGTCGTTGGAATCTGAATTGGGATCACATTATATGTGTAAATTGTTTTGGGCAGTATTGACATTTTCACATTGTTAAGGCTTTCTATCCACAAGCATGGTACATTTTTCCATTTTTGTAAGTCTCTTTTGGTTTCTAGTAGTAGTGTTTTGGAGTTTTCTTTGTATAAGTCCTTTGTTTCTCTGGTTATGTTTATTCCTAGATATTTCATCCTTTGGGTGGTTATTGTAAATTTATTGCTTTCCTAATGTCCTTTTCAACGCTGTCATTTTTGGTATAGAGGAATCCAACTGATTTTTTTTTTTAATTTTAAATTTTTTATTGTGTGGTAATTTACATGGGGGAACATTACTTTTACATTAATTCTATCATACTTCATTTCATTGCCATAGTTACCATCTCGTCCATTCATCATCACCCAACCAAAGGGTATACCCCGCAGGCTCCCCTCCCCCCATGGTTCTCAGCACACAGCCCCCTTCCCTCCCTGGATCTCAAGTACTCAGCCACTCCATCTCTCCATGTCATCCTCTCTGTCTCCATCTCAGACCTCACTGCTTCTCTGGATGGGGTCCTGATCTCCGCTCTTCTCCAGTGATGATCCCAGGGCCCTCCACTCCTAGACTGAAAGGTTAATCACTCCCCTCCTTGCTATAAAATATCCGCCTTTACGTTTCCAGCCCTCACAATCCATCCTGATAACAATTATTCGCCCTTGCATCACAAGAGACCCATCTGCATTTCTTTTCATCAGCCCTTCCTAGACAGGTTGGATATTACTCACTTGAGATTCTACCATCCTTCCCACCCTGTTGATCTAGGCTCCATCTTGAAAGCTTGTAAGCCATTCACTTCTTACCTTTGTATC
>NW_006409074.1:461968-462550 GCF_000296735.1 Chrysochloris asiatica
CAAAGACACATGGCACGTTTAAGGGCCAGACACCGCAATGATTTGCCTAGCTTCTGAAAACTTTAACAGGCAGGCAATAAAGTATTTTAAGTTCTCTTCATTTTCAGCAAGCAAAATTGTCTCATTCCCTTGTTCCACATCCTTGTCAGAATCCAGCTTGAAACTTTGGCAGTTTCCTGTCAATGTACTGTTGCAGCTGTTTTAAAATTATCCTTAGCAAAAGTTTATTTGTGTGTGGTATTAATGATATTGTCTGATGATTTCCATATTCTATTGGGTCCCCTATCTTTGAAATGGGTACAGGTGTGTATCTCTTTCAATAAGTTGTCTAGGTAGCTGTCTTCCAAATTTTTTTATATAGATGAGTGAGTGCCTTGAGAGCTGCCTCAATTTTGTTGAAAGATTTCAATTTGTATTCATCAATTCCTAGAGCCTTGTTCTTTGCCAATGACTTCAGTGAACTTTGATTTCTTCCTTCAGGACCATTGACACTTTATCGCATGTTACCTCTCGAAATAGTTGAACATTGACCATTTATTTTTGGTACAGTTGCTCTGTGTATTACTTCCATCTTCTTTTTAA
>NW_006409074.1:463642-471484 GCF_000296735.1 Chrysochloris asiatica
TTTATAAAAAAATTTTTTAAAGATTTTTTTTCTCTTTATTCTTCTTATCTTTCTTCTTCTAGTCGAGTTCTGACCATACAGCCATTGAAGCTAGATCAAATGGGTACTATCTGCAAGTATGGGCATTCTTGTGTACCTTCCCTCACTTCATATTAGCTGGACACTTCACTCTCTGCCATAGCTCTCTGTGGCTGTGTTCCTATCCGTGGGCTCAGGAGTCCCATGAAAGCAACAATAGGAAGACCAATGAAATAACGTCAAATACATGGAACTGAATAACACCCAGCCACTGGATAGTAGAAAAAATAAAACGTGAATGCAAAGTTCCTAGAAACAAATGAGAAAGAAAACACAACATACCAAAATCTTTGGGACACGATGAAAGCAGTGCTGAGAGGATAATTTATTGCAATAAATGCACACATCCAAAAAGATGAAGGAACCCAAATCAACACATTAACACAGCATCTCCAATAATTAGAATCAGACCAACAAAGGGAGCCTACAGTCACCAGAAAAAAAGAAACAATAAAGATTAGAGCAGAAATAAATGAGATAGAAAACAGAAAAGCTATAGAAAGACTCAACAGACCAGAAGCTAGTTCTTCAAAAGGGTTAATAAAATTTACAAACGATTGGCAAACCTAACAAAAGAAAACAGGGAGAAGACCCAAAAAATATGTATAAGAAACAACATGGGTGATGTCACAACAGAACCAATGGAAATAAGGGTATTAACAAGAATACTATGAAGAGTTGTAGTCCAACAAATTTGAAAACTTAGAAGAGATGGAAACAATTTTAGAAAAGCACAACCTACCTAAACTTATGTAGAGTGAAGTAGAAACCTTGAACAGACTCATAACAAAAGAAGAAATTTATAAAGTTATCAAAACACTCCCAACCAAAAGAAGTACAGGTCAAGATGGCTTCACTGGTAGTTTTACCAAACATTCAGGGAAGAGCTGTCACCAGTTCTACACAAATTATTCCAGAATATAGAAAAGGATGGAAAATTTCCTAATACATTTGATGAAGCAAGCTTAACTCTCATACCAAAACCACGGAAGGACATCACTAAGAAAGAATATTGTAGACTAATATCCCTCATGAAAATAGATGTAAAAAGTCTCAACAAAATCCTAGCCAACAGATTCTAACAATACATCAAACAAACAAACAAACAAACAAAAACATCATGACCAAGTTTTATTCATATCAGGGATGCTAGGATGGTTCAAGATTAGAAAAGCAATCAATGCAATCCACCATATAAACAAGAAAAAGGCAAAGACCCACATGATCATATTGATTGATGCAGAAAAGGCATTTGACAACATCCAACATCCATTCCTGATAAAAATATTCAACGAAGTAGGAATCAAAGGGAAGTTCCTCTACATAATTGAAAGCATTAATACAAAACCAACAGCCAACATCACTCTCAATGGAGAGAAAATGAAAGCCTTCTCTTTGAGAACAGGAACCATACAAGGATGCCCTTTATCACCACTCTTATTCAACATTGAGTTGGAAGTCTTAGCTAGATCTATAATGCAAGATAGAGAAATTAAAGGCATCCAATTTGGCAAAAAAGGAAGTAAATCTTTCTATTTGCAAATGACATGATCCTATATAAAAGGAGCACTGGTAGCGTAGCAGTTATGAATCAGGCTGTGAACAGCAAGGTCAGCAGTTCGGAACTACCAGCAGTTCTGCAGGAGAAAGATGAGGTGTTCTGCACCCGTAAAGATTTACAGCCTTGGAAACCCTGTACAGGGTTGCTATGAGTCGGAACCGATTCCACGGCACACGGCTACCACCATACACAGGAAACCCCAATGACTCAGCAAAAAAAAGCTACTAGACTTCATTGGAAGATTCCGTAAAGTGGCAGGGTATAAATAAGATCAACATATAAAAATCAGTTGAATTCTTCCATACTAATAATGACAGTGCTGAAAAGGAAATTAGGAAATCAATGTCATTTGCAATAGTCACACAAAGGATGAAATATTTCAGGATATATGTAACCAGAGAAACAAAGGACCTATACAAAGAAAACTACAGAACACTACTACAAGCTACTATAAGACACCAAAGGAGATTTACAAAATCATGCTCCTGGATAAGAAGACTTAACATTGTGAAAATATCAACACTCCCCAAAGCAATCTACACATATAATGCAATCCCAATACAGATTCCAATGACAGTTTTTAGAGAGTTGGATAAAACAATTACAATCTTTATATGGAAAGAAAGATCCTGGATAGGGTGTTTGTTGGGGGGGGGGGGCGGTGAGCAATACACAAGAAGTGGGAGGGGAATGGAAGAACAAGGTAGTTAGGAGGACATTTAGGCAGGTTTGCATGGGTTAAATGGGACAGAGGTAAATAGTGATGTATGCTCAACCTTGGAACAACAGGCTCTGTGATAACAGGAGTTGAGGTATAGTTTGAATTGGGTAAATAGGGGAAATAATGTTAAGATACTTGAGTGTCTTGTGTATTTTTGTTTTCCTGCCTACTATTGTAAAATGGAGTCCTGGTGTGGTGCTGTGGGTTAATGCGCCAGACTGCAAAGCCATTTGAACTGCAAGGTTGGAAGCTCACCAGTTGTTCCTTGGAAACCCCATACAGGATCGCTATGTGTCAGAACCTGCTCGATGGCACTTAACAACAACAAATATTGTAAAATAGATACTTGAAGGGGGAGAGAAAAGCCAGAAACATGATTATAGAAAGCTTATAAACCTGTCTTCAGCCTATAACTGATTGGACTACCTAAAAGGGGTGCTAGAACTTTTCAGTGGAAGAGGCTTCTTTGGGAGCCTTTGTAGTTTATAAGACCTTTGGTGGAATCCTGATCCCCATCTATAATCTTCTGAGGTAGGAATTTTCCACTTGAAAAGATAAGCAGACCATCCTGGTGCAGCTAGAGGAACAGAAGATACTTGTTGAAAGAAAGAGCAGCAGGAAAAAGAAAAAAACAAAAATGGCAGTCTGATTGACTACCACAATAACAAGGAAGTTGTCTGCAGGGAAGCCATCAAGTCAAACAAGTCCCATCAGTCAAGCCCCTTTCCAAGACTGAAACTCAAAGGGCATGTAGTCTTGCTGGTGAGCATGGTGGTCTACTGATGAGTTGTTGTTGTGTTATTAAGGACTCTGATGAGTAGAAGTGGAAAAAGCAGCAATGAAGCTGCAGGCTGAGTCTGACCATGTTCAATAGATTCCTGTCAACCTGGAGTATAGTGAGACCTAGTTGGCCAGTAGTATTGTGAGACCTGAGGATTCCTGAGTCCATGGACAAGGATATAGCTACAGAGAGCTAGAGAATAGAATGACGTGTCCAGCTTATATGAAGTGAGGGAAATTCACAAGAACGCCCATACTTGTAGATAGTATCCATTTGACCTAGCTTCAGTGACTGGATGAGCAGAACTTGAGTAGAGGAAGAATGAAAGGGGAAAAAAAAATTTTCTTTTTTTAAATAAAGGAAACAAGTGGAATTCACTACAATTTGATGAACTTGACCTATACTTATAGATGTAGTAGCTTAAAATAACGACGAGGGAGGGAATCTTCACAGCAAGGATCATTCCCATCCCCTCTGTACACATGGTTGATAGGAATGGGAAACTTAGACATTGGCTACTAAAATGGGGGGCTATAAAGGCACGAAGTGACTGGCTTACATGTTTTCAAGAGGGAGTTTAGTTTCAGACTGTGCAGCAGAAAGTAGAATCCCCACTGAGTGATTTTCATCCTGTCTAGACTGATCTAGTGAAAGGAGATAGGGATAAGACTCTTAAGATTAATTAGTGAGTAATTTTTATCATGACTAATAGTGATTGTTGCAACTGTAAAGGTAGAAATTTGTAGCAAAAAGGGGGAAGTGATTGATCTTACAGTCCAGGAATGGAGGACCAGGGGACCATCAAGGGAGAAGAGCAGAAGTGGAGTGTGGGATGCTGTCCAGAGAAGTGGTGACTCCAGAGATGGAGGCAAAGATGATGACGTGGAGAGATGGAGCAGCTGAGGACTCTAGACTCATGGAAAAAGTGAGGCTGTGTACTGGTGGCTCGGGGTGGGGTGGGGAGCAGGCTTGTAGGGTGTGCCATATGGTTGTTTGAATGATTGTATATTCCTGAGTGTTTTGGTGTACATCCAACACCACCACCAACAAAAACCATAAGGAATAGAGACAGGTACTGTTGAGTGATGATTCATGGAGGGGATTGTGGTCATTACATTGAGGCTAAGGATAGTAGGATGAGTTTAGACCTGATGTTCTCCTATGTAAACTATCACTCAATTCACAATAAAAACTTTTAAAAAATTTTAAGGATGACAAAAACGATACCAAGCTAATTGAGATAAAAAATGAGCAGGAATGGCTTTACTAATCTCCGATAAAGTAAACTTTAAGGCAAAAACCAACATAAGAGATAAAACATGACATTATCTCATGTCTGAGGGTCAATTGAACAAAAGGACATAACAATAAATAAATATCTATGCTCTCAATGAAAGAGTCCAAAAAGATATAAAGCAAACCCTAAAAGAATTTTAAAAAGAAATACACAAATCTATAATAATAGGAGATTTTAATACACCATGTTAGTAAAAGAACAGAACAACCAGAAAGAAACTCAACAGGGACACACAGGAACTAAACAACGCAATCAGCCAACTTGATCTCATAGATATGTACAGAGCATTCAATTTAACAACCGCACAATATACATTCTTTTCCAGTGCACATGTAACATTCTCCAGAATAGACCATGTGTTAGGCTACAAAACAAGCCTCCATAAATTTACAAGCATCAAAATACTACAAAGCACCTTCTCATAGGAAAATCAAAGAAATGAAGTCAAATACATGGAAACTGAACAACACACTGCATAAGTTACTGGGTAGTAAAACAAATAAAAGGTGAAATAAAAAATTCCTAGAAACAAATGAGAATGAAAACATAACATACCAAAACCTTTGGAACACAGCAAAAATAGTGCTTAGAGCACAATTTATAGGAATAAATAAATGCACACATACAAAAAGAAGAAAGAACCTAAGTCAACACATTAACACAGCATCTCCAACAATTAGAAAAAGATCAACAAAGCAAACTTACACTTACCAGAAGAAAAGAAATAAAAAAGATTAGAGCAGACATAAATGAGATAGACAGTAGAAAAACTCTAGAAATAATCAAGAAGAAGCTGGTTCTACAAGAGGATTAGTAAAATTTACAAACCATTGGCAAACCTTACTAACAAAAGAAAAGAGGGAGAAGACACAAATATCACACATAAGAACCCATGTGAGTGATGTCACAACAGAACCAATGGAAATAAAAAGGATAATAACAGAATACTATAAAGACTTGTACTCCAACAAATTTGAAAATCTAAGGAGATGGATATATTTGTAGAAAAATACAATCTACCTAAACTTAACACAGAGTGAAGTAAAAACTTGAGCAGACCTATAACGAAGAAAATGACCAGGCCATCAAAAACTCCCAATCATAAAAGTTTCAGATGGCTTCTCTGGGGAATGTTACCAAGCATTCAGGGAAGAGCTGCCACTAATTTTACTCAAAGTATTCTAGAATATAGGAAAGGATGGTAAACTTCCTAACGTATTTTATGACACAAGCATAACCCTCATTAAAAAAAAAAAAAAAATTGGAAATCACTGAAAATAAAATTATAGACCAATATCCCTCATGAACATAGGTACAAAAATTCTTAACAAAATTATAGGAAATAGAATTAAACAACATATTTAGGAATTCATATCATGGATGCAAGGATGGTTCAATATTAGAAAAACAACCAATGTAATCCACTAAATAAATTTTAAAAAGGAAGAGAACCACATCATCATATTGATTGATGTAGAAAAGGCATTTGACAAAATCCAACATCCATTCCTAATAAAAATGCTCAAAAAGTAGAAATTTATGGGAAATTCATCAACATGATTAATAAAATATAGCACAGTGGTTACGAATTGGGCTGCTAACCTCAAGGTCAGCAGTTCGAAACTACCAGCCATTTCATGGGAGAAAGATGAGGCTTTCTGCTCTTGTAAAGATTTACAGCTTCAGAAACCCTGTGCAGGGTCACTATGAATCAGAACCGACTCCACGGTACTCAACAACAGCAACACACAAAACCAACAGCCAATATCACTCTCAATGAAGCTTTTCCTTGGCAAATAGGAACCTGACAAGAATGCCCTTTATTACCACTCCTATAGCATAGTGGTTACGACTCGGGCTGTGAACCGCAAGGTCAGCAGTTCGAAACTACCAGCTGCTCCGCGGGAGAAAGATGAGGCTTTCTACTCCTGTAAAGATTTACACCCTCGGAAACCCTGTACAGGGTCGCTATGGGTCGGTTCCGACTCCACGGCACATAACAACAACAACAACATTCAGTATTATGTTGGACGTCTTAGACAGAACTATAAGACAAGTTAAGGAAGTTAAAGACATCCAAATTCGCAAAAGAAGTAAAACTTTTATTTGCAGATGATATCCTATACATAGAAAATCTCAAAATTCAGCAAAAAACAAAAGCAAAAACAAAAAAAACCCCAAAACTATTGGAACTCATTGGAAGATTTGGCACAGTGTCAGTGTACAAGATCAACATATACAAATCAGTTGGATTTCTCTACACTAATAATGACAGCTCTGAAAAGGAAATTAGGAAAGCAATACCATTTATAATAACTGCCCAAAGGATGAAATATTAAGGAGTAAATCTAACCAGTCAAACAAAATACCTATGTATATAAAAAACCAAAACTACAAAACACTACTACAAGAAACCAAAAGAGATTTACAAAATGGTAGAAAATATCAAACTCCTGGTATTGTGACATTGTGAAAATGTCAATACTACCCAAAGCAATAGAAAGATATAACCCAATCCCAATCCAGATTCTAGCAAAATCCTTTAAAGAGATGGAAAAAAAACAATTACAAACTTTAAATGGAAAGTGAAGAGTCATCTGATAAGCAAAGTGTTCCTTAAGAAGAAGAAGCAAGTTGGAGGCCTCTCAGCTCCTGATTTCAAATTTACTATATTGTGACAGTGGTCAAAACTGCTTGGTACTGGTACAATGAAAGATACATAGATCTCTGGAATAGAATTGAGAATCCAGAGATTAATCCATCCACACACAGTCAACTGATCTTTAATAAAGGGCCAAAGTACATTGAAAGGGCAGGAAATAATCTCTTCAACAGATAGCACTGACAAAACTGCAAATTGATATGCAAAATAATGAAACAGGACCTTTATCTCACACATGATAAAAAAAACAACTAAACATGGATTAAAGACCTAAATGTAAATCCCAGAACTATAAAGATCGTTAGTGAAAAAGAGGGACAAATTTAAGGGCACACATAGACTATCAAACAGTATAAAATTTGCACAAGTGGAAGAAGGTAAAATAGATTATGGGTACATACTAAAAATTAGAAACTTAAGTACATCAAAAGACTTCACCAAAAAAGTAAAAAGGGAGTGCACAGAATGGGACTTCTTTTTTTGCAATGACATATCAGACAATGGACTAATGTCTAAAATCTATAGGAAACTATAACACCTATACACAACAATACAAATAACCCAATCAAAATACGGGCACAGGACATGAAGAGGCACTTCCAACAATGAACACATTCAGGTAGTCAACATATGAAGAAATGTTCATGATCATTAGCCACTGTTGTTGTTGTTGTCAGGTGCCATCGAGTCGGAACCGACTCATAGCGACCCCATGCACAGCAGAATGAAACAATGTCCAATC
>NW_006409074.1:473034-481745 GCF_000296735.1 Chrysochloris asiatica
TCTTGTTCATATGGTACCTCTTGAAATGGTTGAACATCAACCATTTCCTTTTGGTACAATGACTCTGTGTATTCCTTCCATCTTTTCTTGATGCTTTTGCAGAAGACACAAGATTTATCCTAATTCATGTGCAGTGTAGCAACATAAATTTTATCTTTTGCCACCAAAGAGTAGGTAGTTCTAAACACTTCAAGGCCTTGTGGAGAGAGTTCAGCTTAGAGGGGATAATTCTTAAGTCTACTTACTAAAGGTCGGTTGCATTCAACTGATAACCTTGAAATGACACCATCGTGCATAGATATGAGATCTTTAGCAAAGACTACTGAATTATTTTACTTACAAACAAGAATTTCTTCTGCTTATAGGATGATTAGGTTGTCAAATTATTATCATAGGTTTGATGCTATTCAAAAAGGGGGCAAGTTTGAGAAAAAAGAATGCACCAATATATAAGGGAGATATTCAAGAATTTTTAAAGAACAGGAATGAGAGAGTGAGTTGAAGAAAATTAGATGGGGAACTTGATAAAATATTTTATCATTTTTTAGATAAGCTGTTTATTTGGCCTCCATTTGTAGTCTTGCCCTCAATTATTGCAGTCAGCACATTCCAAGGAAGGTCTTAAAAATATGATCTTCTCTAATATTTCTCAATCACCAGAGAGAAATTAGATATCCTGTTTTGCAATGTTCTGGGAAGCAGTGTGAATGGAGAGTAAGTCTCTTAAGCACCCAGTAACAAGCACCAGCTAACAGCCTCTGTGAGCAGGGCCTGCGTTCACTTTAATCAACTTTCATGCGCATGAAGCACTCTAAGCACTCTTATTTACAGGGAACCATATCCCTTGCTAGAGTGCTCAGAAGTGAGCTGGAATTACATGTGAGGACAACTGAGAGCTTCAAATAATTAAAGAAGAAAGGACATGAGCACAATGAAGACTTTTATTTTCAGTCTGTAATTGCTGTGTTTTGGGGAAAGATATTCAAAAAGGTCTTGCTGCTTCAGCTCCATCTTTTATTTCACTTTCCTTTTTCCTTCCACTCCTCTCCAGTTTTATTTTTAAAGTTGCTATATTCTATCTCACATATGTAGTACACTTCTTCTTTCTTTGAATAATTTTAAAGCTTTTACTGTGAATTAAGTGGTAGTTTACATGGCATAGCATCGGTTTTGCAACCAACCAATTGTATTTTGTTTCATTGTAATGACTACAATCCCCTCCATTTTCTATATGTTAACAGTATTTATCTCTATTCCCTCTTAGTTTGTTTGTTTTTGATGTACACAAAAGTACGCGAGAATATATAAGCTTTTAAACAACCAAAGGACACATTTTGCAAGCCAGTTTCCTGCCAGTCAGCACACAGCCTCTCTTTCCATCAGCCTAGAGTCCTAAGCTGCTCTACCTCTCCATGCCATCACTTCTGCCTCTATCTCTGGTGTCGCTGCTTCTCTGATTAGGATTCCATGTTCAGCTCATGCTCTTTCCTCTTGATTTTCCTAGTGTCCTCTCTTCATGGAACATAAGATCAACTACTCTCTCTTTTGTGCTATGCAACTTCTACCTTTACATTTATGACAATCACAATTAGTCATGATAACAGTTACTCGATATTGAATTAAAAAAATCCTATCCCCATGTCGTTTCACCAGACCCATCTAGACAATATGAAAACTATTTAGTGAGGATTCTACCTTCCCCCTTGCTCTGAAACTAAACTCCTTCTTGAAAACTTGTAAGTTAGGCATTTCATACCTTTATAGCCCCTCTATTTTAGGTATCCAATGTTTTAAGTTGCCCGTGCCTATCAACCCTGTGGATTGAGGGGATAGGCTTGATCCTTGATGTGAAGACTCTACCCTCTTGGTTGGTATTTTGAGTTACTACATCTATAAGTAAAGGTCAAGGTTCATCTAATTGTAGCAATTCATACTTGCTTCCTGTATTAAATTTTTTGATCTTCCTTTAGTTGAGTTCTGATCATCAAGCCATCCAAGTTAGGTTAAATGGGTACTATCTACAAGTTTTGGCGTTTTTTTCACGCCTGTCCAAACTTCATATCAGCTGGATGCTTCACTCTCAGCTCTAGTTCCCAGTGGCTAGGTCAGTGTTCATGGGCTCAGGAGTTCCCAGGTCTCCCTAGAATTCGATACAACCAGTCCTTCTTCTTTACTCTCTCATCTTAAGGTCGACAGGCATCTATGGAACATGGTTGAACTCGGCCCATGTCTTCATTGCTGCCTTTCCCCAACTTCTACTCACAAGTAGACCAAAATGGTCAGCAATGAGCTTACAAGTCTGCATGCATTTCCTTTCAGTTTCAGTCTTGGAAAAGGGTTTGTACTGAAGGGCCTTGATGACTTGCCTTGATGGTTCCCAGGCAAACAGCTTGTTTGTTCTTGTAATACACAAATAGCCTGCTGTTTGTTTGTTTTTTCCTGTTGGTCTTTCTTTCAAGTATATTCTGTTCCTCTTGCCATTCAGAGTTGATCTGCATGGCCTTCCAAGTGGGAATGTCCCACTTCAGAAGATTCTGGAGGGGCTCAGGATTCTGCCTAAGGCTCTATACTCTACAAAGGCACCACAAGAAGCCCATTTCTCTGGGCCAGTGCTAGAACCCATTTTAGGTATTGTAAGGAGCTCTGGTAGCGTAGTGGTTACGAATCGGGCTGCGAACCTTAAGGCCAACAGTTTGAAACTACCAGCTGTTCTGTGGGAGAAAGATGAGGCGTTCTGCTCCCGTAAAGATTTACAGCCTTGGAAACCCTGTACAGGGTCGCTATGGGTCAGAACCTTCTCAACGGCACTTAACAACAACAATCAGTTATAGGTCAAGATGGCCTTACAATCTTTCTGCAATTATATTTCCCAATACACCTTTCCATCTCACTTAAATGTCTATTTTACATTAATCAAAGGCAAGGGAAACCAATATCCATAAGACAGTCAAGCACCTTAACATTGTTTCCCTTTTTTTCAGATCATGCCTTGATACCTGTATTACAGAGCTCTGTTTTTCCAAGTCACTATTTACCACTTTTCCATTTTAAATGAGAGATACTGGAAACAAAAACCAACATATTGGATGGTTCCTGTGATATGACACATACATGCAGATACAAAGTAGTTTCCTGTTTCGCAGAGAACAGAGAGTAAGAAGAGGGGAATGATTGCAAAGGGACATAAGGGAACTTTGTAGAGTGATGGAAATGTTTATCATGATGGGATGGTTTACAGCTGTATACGTTTACAACTGTATACATTGGTCAAAACTCATGCATTCAAAATATGTGCAGTGTATTGTACTTCAATAAAATCATTAAAACGCAAAATTAAGTAAATAAATAAGTAAATGATTATCTGCTTTGTAAACCTTTACCCAATTCACATATTTTTGTTGTTGTTAAGTGCCATCAATACTGTTCCGACTCATAGAGACCCTGAACAGGATTTCCAAGGCTTTAAATCTTTACCGGAGAAGAAAGCCTCATCTTTCTCTCACAGAGTAGCTGGTAATTTTGTACTACTGATCTTGCAGTTTGCAGCCCAATTTGTAACTACTATGCTACCAGAACCTTTAAAAAAATGAATGGAAGCCTGTAACAGCTAGAGTGACAGAAGATAAATCTTCAAAGAAAGATCATCAGGAAAGACAAAATAAAACAAAAATGGCAGTATGACTGGCTACTACAAGAATAAGCAAGTTGTTTGCCAGGAAGCCATCAAGGCAAGCACTCAAGTTCCTTCAACACAAACCCCCCTCTAAGACTGAAACTCAAAGGGGACACATAAAGCAGGCATGTAAGCTTGCTGATGACCACATATGTCTACTGGTAAGTGGAAGAGGGGGAAAGGCAGCAATGAAGAAATGGGCTGAGTTCAACCATGTTCCGTGGACTCCCGTTTACCTGGAGATGAGAGCGAGAAGAGGAAGGGCTGGTTGGTCCAAAGTGTGGTGAGACCTGGGAACACCTGAACCTATGGACAAGGACATAGCCACAGAGGGCTAGAGCTGAGAGTGAAGCATACAGCGAAAAGAAGTGAGAGGAGACTAACAACACCCAACCTTGCAGATAGTACCCATTTGACCTAGCCTCGATGGCTTGAAAATCAGAACTTGACTAGAGGAAGATTTAAAAAAAAAAAAAAAGTGCAAAACAATTTTTGATAAAGGAAATGAGGGTAAATTGTTACAATTTGATGAACTTGACCTGTACTCATGGACATATTTCAAAATACCAACAGAGAGGGAAGGAGTCATCATATCAAGTATCAATGTTAGGGGACTTCCGGTTTGGTGGCAGGTAAAGCTGAGATAGTAGGGGAGGCTCCTTGGTGGAAGCGCTGATAAACCAGAGAAGGTGCTTCCTGGAACAGCCCCAGAATTTTAGATCTTGTACAAGGTGCTAGGCGCCAGGTTCCCGCACCCACTGGTCGAGAAATATGACTGTGAAAAGCAAAATACAGTGATTGCTGAATTGATCTGGATATGGGACACTCCTGGCAACCCCTTGACCTGGGTGGAAATCAGAGGGTGGGGCCACAGCCAGGCTGGTACAGTGAGTCACAGCACAAACACTGGAGCTTCTGGAAAAAGAGGTGTGACAGGCTATATACCTTTCCATCCCATCCTCCCATCAAACCCACACTGCCCAGCCTGGACACCTTAAGGTAGGTGGGAGTGCACCCCCAAAAGTGTCCAGTGTTGTGCCCACAGTTTGAAAATGTCCAAGAAAAAAAAACAATAAAAGATCTCAGCACATGTCCAAAACCAGAAAAGAGTAACTGAGACAAATGAGATGGACGCAGACACGGACTTCCCAGTATAACAAGAGCAGGCTTTGAATCTGCCTGAGAAGGAATTCAGAAGATTGATATGGAGACAAATTCAAATGCTTTACAGTGGAGTTGAGGACATTAAGGAAGAAGTCAGGAAAGTGCTACAGGAGCAATCAAACAAGATAGATAATAGCACTAGAAACAATTCAAAACCTTAAAAAAGAGGTCCAGATGATTAATAATAAAATATCAGAAATGGACAACACACTGAAAGGGCAAAGGAGTAGAATTGAAGAGATGGAAGCCAGAATCAGAGAACTGGAAGGTAAATCAATACTGCTAAGATAGAAGACCAAGCAGAAAAAAAGGATAAAAAAATCAGAAGAGGGTCTAAGATTCATGCTGGATAACATGAAAAGGAATAACTTAAGAATCATTGGCATTCTGGAACAGGATGAATCACAGAAGGCCACAGAGGAGCTAGTTGAGAAGCTTCTGGAAGAAAACTTCCCTAACATCTTGAAGGATGAGGAGATAAACATTCAAGAAGCTGAATGAACACCAGGAAGGATAAACCCCAAAAGAAAATAACCAAGACATATCATAATCAAGCTTTCCAAAATCAAAGACAAGGAAAAGAGAAGTGTTACCTACAAAGGCAAGTAAATCAGATTAAGCTCTGACTTCTCAGCAGAAACCATGCAGGCAAGAAGGCAATAGAGAGACATATATAAAACCCTAAAAGAAGAAGAAGAAGAAGGAAAAAAAAACTGCCAACCAAGAATCGTCTACCCAGCAAAACTGTCAATCAACTACGATGGTGCAATCAAAACATTTCAGGATAAACAGAAGCTAAGAGATTTTGTCAAAGCCAATCCAGCACTTCAAAGCATCCTAAAGAGAGTTCTTTGGAATGAAAACCAACAAGAACAGATAACAGAGATTGATAGACGTGGCAACACCACCCAGAACTCAGTTGACAGAAGAGTTCAGAACAGAACAAAATTACAACAACGAATTCAGAGGACCTGGGAGGCCAATCAAAGATGAAAATATCAATAATGTCAAAGAATGGAAAAACAGGAACAGGGATCCAGGTGGTGAGGAAGTCATGTAGATTACAGGATACAGTAGACTGTCTTAAATGCAAGGAAAAGTTAATAGACTATATGATAACCCCAGAGAAAAATCAATCCCTCACAACTTACCATGAAAATGAAGATCCAAGCAGAACAGAGAAACATTGAAACTAAGAAGAAACTGACAAGAAATAACACAAAAAACATGAACTCAACACAAGAAAGCATACAGAACAAAGGAATGAACAGCACCACAAAATTAACATAATGACAACAATTAATTCAGACCTATTGATAATTACACTGAATGTCAATGGATTGAGTGCACAAGTGAAGAGATAGAGAGTGGCAGAATGGATAAGAAAACAAGACCCTTGCAAGAGTCACATCTTACACATAAAGACAAAAACAGATTAAATGTTAAAAGATGGAAATATATATACCAAGCTAATTGCATTAAAAAACAAGCAGGAGTGGAAATACTAAACTCTGATAAAATAAATTTTAGGCATAAATCACCATAAGAGATAAAGAAGGGTACTATCTTATGATTAAAGGGTCAATTGTGCAAGATGACATAACCATAATAAATATCCATGCTCCCAATGAAAGAGCACCAAGATTATAAAGCAAATCCTTCTAGATTTGAAGAAAGAAATAGACAAATCTATAATTATAGTGGGTGATTTTTGTACGCCACTCTTGAAAAGGGACAGAACAACCAGAAAGAAACTTGAAAAAGTTACAGAGGAATTAAACAGCACAACCAACCAACTTGACCTCATAGATGTGTACAGAGCATTCAACCCAACAACAGCACAATACACATTATTTTCTAATGCTCATGGAACACTCTCCAGAATTGAACATGTGTTAGGTCACAAAACAAGCATCCGTAAATGTACAAATATCAAAATACTACAGAGCATCTTCTCAGACCATAAGGCCATAAAACTAGAAATCTACAATAAGACTCCAAGAAAATAAAGTTGAATACGTGGAAACTGAATAACACCCTGCTGAAAAGCAACTGGATAATAGAAGAAATTAAACGTTAACTTTCCAAGTTCCTAGAAACAAACGAGAATGAAAACACAACAGAACAAAATCTTTGTGACACAGCGAAAGCGGTGCTGAGAGGATAATTTATTGCGATAAATGTGCACATACAAAAAGAAGAAAGAACCAAAATTAACACATTAATGCATCATCTCAAACAATCAGAAACAGATCAATAGAGGGAACCTATAGCCATGAAAAATGAAAAGAAATCATAAAGATTAGAGCAGAAATAAATGAGATAGAAAACAAAAACTATTGAAAAAATCAACAGGACAAGAAGATGGTTCTTTGAAAGGATTAACAAAATTGACAAACCATTGGCAAACCTAACTGAAAATACTCAACACTAAACCAAAGCAATACTGCTGTTGTTGTTAACAGTATCACATTTGTTACATCTTCAGTATTTCATATTTGGTAGTTTGTCTGGATGTGCTTGAACAGCCATCCTTTTTTTCTAGTATTTGAACAATTACTTTCTTTTTAGACTTTAGCATCTAAATTTAAAATAGGTTGGCCTATAATTTCCCTTACCTGTTGTATCCTTTTTGGGGTTAGTATCACGTGTCAAGTTGTTTCTGCTAATGAAAGCAGTGTGGTATATCCTCTATTTCTGAAAGGCTGTGTGTGTATTTCTACATGAAATAATCAACTCAGAGGAAGTCACTTAGGTCTGAATTATGCTTTGTTGTTGTCAGGTGCCATCGAGTCGGAACCGACTCATAGCGACCCCATGCACAGCAGAACGAAACAATGCTCGATCCTGGGCCAACCTCACCACCGCTGCCACCCCCGAGTCCATCAATGATGCCACCTGGCCGATCCATCTCGTTGGAGGTCTTCCTCTTTTTCTCTGACCCTCCACCCTACCCAGCATGACATCCTTCTCCAACGATTGTTTCCTCCGGACTACATGTCCAAAGTAGGAGAGACGAAGCTTAGCCATCCTGGCCTCCAAGGAGCACTCTGGCTGCACTTCTAAATTATTATTTTTTCATTTCTTGATTTTAAATTTAAGATTCCTATCATATTATAAAGTGTACAAGTATTAAGTGTCTAGCTGAGTAGTTTCTTAAACAGATGGCTTCACCGTGTTCTCATAATTCTGTCTTTTTTACCACATTTCCATGACCCTAAGACCAGAAGAACAAGATGGTACCAGATTAACACTACCAATTGCTTTGGAAGGGATCACATTATCAGATTCCAGATAGAAGGGAGAAAAATATGGAACAAATCTAAAATCTTTTTTTTTTTTTAAAGGCACCTAAAACAGGCATATTGGTCTGTTAAGGATGGTAGGACCCCCAAGGTTATGCATCATTGTCACACTTCTGGCGTAGAACTGAATTTAGTGCTGTGGCTCATATTTTATTCAAAATGAGACAGGCATATAAAAACAATAATACACACATCTTAGAATAATCAAACAATTTAGATCAAAAGGTAGCATTTACCCAAGGACAAAGTTCAGAAGGGTTAGTAAAGAAGGAGGAGTGGAAACAGGAAATTCCTGGAGGAAGTGGTATATGTAATGTTAAATTGAGGGAAATATAATCAGTGAGATAAAATGATGTGTATATGAATGGTTGGTTGTAAAAGTGATCTCCTCGGTAAGTGAGTGACATTTTCCAGTTGACCTGTCTTAAGTTTTTGTTTTATAGGGTAAGGCAATGATACTAATAGGAAAATCAAAATTCTTTAAAAATACAGTGTGTAGTCAACAACAGCAGCATATAATATTCATGATCTAAAATTAAATAAGCTGTAATTGCTCTCATTTCATATAT
>NW_006409074.1:481936-488879 GCF_000296735.1 Chrysochloris asiatica
GGCTTTATACCTTTGTTTCATTGTAGTGATTACATTCTCCTACATGCATCATTGTTCAACAGTATTTACTTTGCTTCCATTCCCTCTGTTTTTTTTTTTGTTTTGTTTTGTTTTTTTTGGAGGGTGGGGATGTACACTCACTCATCTATGCCAAGAAATTTGGAAGATAACTATCTGGCCAGCTGATCAGAAGAGTTCCATATTTGTGCCCATTTCAAAGAGAGGTGACCCAACGGAATGCGGAAATCATCAGACAATATCTTTACTATCCCTTGTGAGTAAAGTTTTACTAAAGGTAATACAGAAATGGCTGCAAGCATACATAGAGAACTTGCAGAGGTTCAAGCAGGATTCAGAAGAAAACATGGAATCATCGATATTGCTGATGTCCAATGCATCGTGGCTGAAAGCAGAAAATACTAGAAAGATGTTTACCTGTGCTTTATTGACTATACAAAGGCATTTGATTGTATGGATCATGACAAGCTATGGACGACATTGCGAAGTATGATTATTCCTGAACACTTAATTGTGCTCATGGCTGTAAGCCTTCAAACTTTCTAAATATTCCTTTATATGTAGTTCAGAGTTCTGACACCATCTCCTGAACCTGCTTTGTCTAATATTCTATGCCATTGCTGGTGGAGGCCCTCACTGCACTTCTCAAGCAGCCAATAAGCCCCGCCCCCTCATATATTTATTTGAAGTATTTTGACTTGTTCCTAGCAAAGTCCTTTTGCAGAAATCACAAACTTATTTCAACTAGTTATGAATTCTTATTTTACAGAGTACATGACTCTGATGTTCCTTTTACACTGCTGTGTTTGGCTTTCTCTACCTAAACAAGGAAGTCAAGTGCCCCAAACTGATACTCATTCCCTCAAAAGAATACTTTGCTTCTTTTATTTTACATGTTTTTTAGTGCCCCAACACATAAAAATTATGTGTGATTGGGTCACGAAAGAAATAAAAAGTAATTAGAGACATGTTTTCCATAATGCCAGCTTACATTTTCTCTCAAACAGTTCAGGCTTGAAAGACAGTGTACAGGATTTCATATTGTTGGGTCTAAACTGTAGCTTCCGGTTGTATTATTGCTGTCTTTGTGAGCTTACACAGTCATTGGTATTCTCAAGACTCATTTTTATCAAATGTGAAATAACAAAATCTCCCAAAATGTAATTTTTTTTTTTTTAACCATGATAGGCCAAAATTCCATGAGGAAATATAAAGTCCTAAACAAAAGTGAGATTTAGGATTAAATGAAATTGTCATTGATGCAATTAAAAAGAATTCTTCACAAATTCTTATGCATTTAAAATCTTGGGAACATTTTCCTGGGAGATGATGTAATTTCCTCCTAGTATTTATTGGATTAAGGAGCTCTGGTAGCGTATTGGTTACGAATTGGGCTGTGAACCTCACGGTCAGCAATTCAAAACTACCAGCTGTTCCACGGGAGAAAGATGAAGCTTTCTGTTCTCGTAAAGAATTACAACCTTGGAAACCCTGTACAGGGTCGCTATGAGTCGGAATCGACTCCACAGCACATAACAACATTTATTGGATTATTGCACACATGTAATAAACTGCTCATGTTTCCAGCATATAATTTGGTAAATTTGAAAATGCATATATCTTCATGTATATTAAGATGTCATGGTGTGGCACAATAGGTTACGCACTTTACTGCTAATTGCATGCTTGGGAGTCCCAGCTCACTCACCAGATGCTCAACAACAACAGCAGCACATTGAGATACACCTTTTTAAAAAATATAACGGCTCAACAGTTTAATATAACCACCAGTCTTCACAAAATAGTTTAAATACTTCATGCCATGGCTAGCAGCATTTTGCATTATACATACATAAGCATTTTATCCAAATACAAAGATTTGTTAAAGGAGTAAATGTGTACACAAAGGTAAATGGACAATGTAGGTTATTTTTCTTCTTGAATTATTTTTGCAGCATAGTAAACTGCAATTACATGTCAATATAATGTTTCTAGTCTTTAGAATACACTGTGAGCTGTGAGGTATGACAGTTCTCTATGAGAGGCAGCTAACATGTACACCTGAGCATTTTGAGTGATTTTTTTTTTTCAATCTGCCATGGATGGGTAAGATAAAAAAATTAAGCATCCAGAGATCCTAGAAATTTATTTTTCTAAGAAAAAAATATTTTAAATCTTTGAATAAATCTCAAGATTTTTCCTATCATATCCTTATTGGATTACTATTGAATACACAAAAGTAAAGTAAATATTGAAGTGAAGCTATTTTTGTTATGGAATTATGGATTAAGCTGCCTATTTGAAAGAAATCTACCTGGTAACTTCCCATTTACTTTATATCAAGGTGAGATCTTGATATGTAAATCCTAATTTAATAATTCAAGATTGCAGTTAATACTTCTAATTCACTTGAATTATCATGGTAATAAGATAGTTAAAAATCTTACATATTTTTTAAAGGACATGCTTAACATTTTCAGAAATTACTTCTAATCTCAGATAACAAACAAAATCTCCCAAAATGTAATATTTGCTGTAAAAGATAAGTGGTTGAATTAGTAGCAAATGCTATCACAGTTTATCGTTTCTGTAGAGATCAATAAACAAAAGAAGCTGCTATTTAAACATATACTTAGAAATTAACATGAACCAATTAACAAATTAGAAGGTAAGAATACTGCCATTAGAATTAAGAGTATTTTCAATATTTAAATTATTCATACTTTCAAAGTAGACAATAATGCTGTTTTTCTGTTTTGATACAATCTTACTTTAAATTCTGTGCCCAGATAACACATAATTCAAGTACTCTAGAAAATTAATTATGATTGGTTAAATTTATCTTTGTTAACTATGTAAAAATCACAGAGATAGAACCAAACAGAAGAACAGAAGAGTTACTTGAACAATAGGTAAAAGAAAAAATCCAAGAAAAAACAAACCTGCAATGTTTTATAAGAAACAGAATAAACTCCATGCAGTGTGCACATTAAGGATCTTTGGTGCCGTGGGTTAAATGTTGGGCCACTAACTGCAAAGTTGGCAGCTCAAACCCACTTGCCTCTGCCGGAGAAAGATGAGGCTGTCTGTTCCATAAAAATCTAGTCTTGGAAACCTTAAGGATTAACTTTCCTATAGGGTCACTATGAGTCAGAATCAATTGAACAGTAGTGGGTTGGGAATGCCAACATTAATACCCTAACCAGGGTGACACCAATCCTTTTTTTCTACATTTGTAAGAATCTGTCTTTAATATACAGTGTGGGGCAGGCACTTCAGTGACAGCATAAAAATTATAGTGGACAAAAAAGTGGAAATTGCCAGCTACAAATTAATACTAGTATCCAAAATCTGCACTTTTTGGTCACATTACAAGACAGAATAGGTGTATTTAAGATAAAAACAAAAAACAAAAAAAACCTCATCTAACTGCCTTAGATTTAAAAAACTCTAATTTTTAAAACCTAAGTTTACTATTATTAAAATTGGTTTAAGCAGACAATTTCTGCAACATGAAATGTCATTGATTCTTAGCTTGTAAGTCAGGTTTATGCTGACCCATTTAGTTGTTGTTGTTGTTGTTGTGTGCTGTGCTGTAAATCTTTACGGGAGCAGAAAGCCACATCTTTCTCACGCGCAACAGCTGGTAGTTTCGAACTGCTGACCTTGCAGTTTGCAACCTGATTCGTAACCACTATGCTACCAGAGCTCCCCATTAGTAAGCTCACATTTAGTAAGTTACCTATATTCAGGAAAGTTGTCAACTGGCATTTTACCAACTGGTACTTCTAAAAACCTTAATGCAAACCTTGATGACACTAAACCACTACACCAAATGACTTAAAGAACAGAATAGTGGAGTACAATAGGATTAACCATATGCTGTTTATCAAGGTGGTGAATACCAGTTAACAAAGCCTTGAATTCATTGCCACATTCCTACTTTACTGGATAAGAAACAGCCTTTTACTCTGTATTATTATAGGGAAGAAGGCAAGGCAAGTAACATGGTGTTAATAGGTTACCTTGCGTAGACCTCTTCGTACCAAGAGAATGTACAGAAATCATTCCCATTAATAAAGCAACTCAAGGAGGACTGAGAAAAGTGAGATACAAGAGTTTTGTTTGTTCTACCTTAAAGTGATAAACTATAAAAAGTTAAAAACACTCCTCTCCTCCCTCATTTGTTGTTGTTGTTATGTGCCGTGGAGTTGGATTGACTCATAGCGACCCTGTACAGGGTTTCCCAGGCTGTAAATCTTTACCAGAGCAGACAGCCATCTTTCTCCCACGAAGCAGCTGGTAGTTTCGAAATGCTGACCTTGCGGCTCGCAGCCCAATTTGTAACCACTATGTTACCAAATCTCCTCCCTCATAGAACAAACTTAACTAGACAAAGTGTTTTTCTTAGAACAATTTATTTATAAATAAAAACACAGATATCAAAGGATCCATAAAGTGACTTGGCTAATACAAATTATAGGGGACAATTGGATTAAGTTAAACAATGGATTACAAAGCTAATACAAAACACACTAAAGTCTCTCACAAATCACGTTTCTCAATAAATACATCTTCAAAGAAAAGTATTTGTCTGAGGAACCTCACAGAATCATTAAGACAACGTAAAATGAACAGAAGTAAATGTTTACATATTCCAAACAATTTACTGAGCTTTTCAAGCATAATACTTTGAGTCTAAAGTGATTTATGTGTTTGTTTGTTTTTAAAATTAAGAATGTTTCACTATTCTACATATTAAATTGAAGGTCATGAGGATTTCTTTTTTTATCCTAAGTGATACAAGACATTTTTCTGGGTTTCATCATTTAAAGGGAAGATAACAGAACAGTGCTATTTTATATTTTACATAATTAGTATATTATGTCCTAGTTAGAACCATTCTGGACAAAAGGGGGGAAAAAAGTTTAGATGACTAAAAGGAAGAGTTATAACATTTGGCCTGTACCAAAAGAAATACAAAATGGTACTATAAAATATTTTCCTTTGTTCTTTAAACTGTGGGTTTTCAAAGCAATAGAATAAACAAAATAGGAAGCTAATAAAAAAAGGTTGCAATAGCTGGATTCTGTTAAAGAGAAGTTATCTAATGTCATGTTCAAAGGTTATTACTAAAGGGTCAAAAAAAAAATGAAGTAAAAGGGTAATTAAGGTATTGAGTGATACTACAAACGAAATGTAGCAGATCCCTACATTTTAATGTTTCTGTAAGAAGCTCCATCATAAAATCAAACTGAAATTATTTTAAACATGTAATATATAGAACACAAAATGAATTTTTATCAAACTTCAGTAAATTCTTCTATAAATTTGATGAAATTTTATCTCAAATCATCCCTAAGTTGCATGTTGTTTAAAGTAATAACTATGTAATACAAATGAATTTCAAGTATGAAAAGTGCATTACTGCAATAATATCACTTTGAAAATCCAAAATTCTTGGTTTATAATAAAATTGTAAAAGTTTTTTTAAAAAGAAAAAGACTAAAACCATCATGTAGAAGTCCAAAATCTTCTTAAAATTGTTGCTCACCAAGTTACAGAGAAACATGTTTGTAAGCAACATATAATTGAAAATAAACTACATGCATTTGGTCATTTCACATTATTGTCTGTAGTATTTCCTCCTGTTCAATTAGAAATTCACATCCTCTATAATGCTACTCTGGAGTCAACCATTCTGTGCAGCCACTATGCTCGCACATTTCCAAATTCTTCTTTTTCTTCTTCATATGTTCTCTTCAAAGTACCTGTGGTACCAAAATGCAAATAAAGATCTTACTATCTGCAATTGTGACATCATCTATATTGTTAATTTTGCTTAGTAAATGGCTTCATATTCCTGAAGTTGATGAAAACAATCCAGCATTAGACTTAATATAAAATCTTCTTTCTTGAACATAAGCAAACACATATCTACACATCATTCCACATGTTTCTGTTATGCATGCAAGAACAAAGACAGCACTCCTGGAGATTCCTGCATTTCTAGGTACAAGAATTTTTCCTCCAGTTTGTAAGCTTCCACCAATAAACTCTTTAGTCATTGGGAAAAAACATATTACATTTTCAACTGGATTATCCGTAATGTCCAAGACTAAATACCTAAATAATTGTTGATAGTTTGTTTCAATGTTTTGTCTTATGCATATTATATGGGTTATTCCATGTTTCAGAAGGTTGCTTTTCATAGTAGAAGAATATAGGCCTAAAAACAACCCAGGTAAAATTTCCTGCATTGCTCACCTCATAGGATAGGTCCACTCCTCAGCGTCTCCTTAGCACTGTGGGAGGGAAGGGAACTTCAACTTCATATCAACCATGGTGCAGGACCTCAGGCCAGTGGGTGGTGTGGGAGGGTGAGTTACCCTGCTGACTTTACCCTCCAGCTGGCAGTGGCACCATATGGAGAGCCGGTGGACCCAGGGTCTGGAGTGTGGACAGCAGGCTTACAAATAACACTCGCAGACTAAAGGCTCCTGGTGACCACTAGGCAGTGGGGTAATGGCAGCCAGGATGAGGAGGGTAGGGCGTCTGGTATGCAGCCTCCGAACTCTTTCTTCTCTCTTTCCCAGAGTCTCCGCGCCCTCAGGCCCAAGTTGTATATTTTTGTTGATGAAGGTGGCACCAACATAAACCTAGAAAACCCACACAAAAACACAAATGTCAGGTATACACCGAGAATGAATTACTGAAGATTCCAATGTAAACACACTACATCACAGGAAAAGAAACAAGAGTACCTAAAGGGGACAGAGATTCTTCTAGAAATGTGACCGTTCCCTGGAAAATCATGTCCTTCAGCAGCATCCCAAGCTTATTTATACCAAGAAAGTTAAATCAGAGTGGCTCATCAGGTAAATGTCAGCAAGAAAGCCCCACTATTCTTTTTTTTTTTTTTTTT
>NW_006409074.1:492034-505903 GCF_000296735.1 Chrysochloris asiatica
TCGGGTATTCTGTGTTGTTGTTGGCGGAGCTCTCTGCTACACGTCCACCTGATCCGCCATCTTGTTTGTTCTCCCCCAACTATTCTTATAATTTTTTTTTTGTCTTAGAAATTGATTTTAGATACATACTATCTCTGGTACTACTTGAGTCAAACTAACAAGAAAAGAGGACAATATGAGAATCAGATTATAATGTATGATGTCTGATGTTGATTAAAAAACACACAAAAACAACAGCCTCGATTGACCATGTATCTATCAGTCTCCATGAGTCTGAGGCCAGAAGACCTAGAGAGTGCCCCGCCACTACCACTATCAACTTCTCTGAAAGGAACCACATTAGAAGATCCTGAGTACACTGAGTGAAAAATGTGGAACACAACTCAAAATATTAATGAAGGGCAGGCTTACTGGTTAGAGACTAGTGGAACCACCAAGACTGTGTGGTCCTTAGTTACCCTTCTGGTCTGGAACAGAACTTACCCCAATGGCTCAATTTTCAGCCAAGCAATGGATGAGTATATAAGGGTGACAACAGACTGTTAGGTACGCACACCACTGAATGGCCAACCATTGGGCATGTAAAGGGCAGTACTTATCTAAGCCTTTAGAAAACTAACAAGGGCTTGCAAAGAAGGAATAAAGGAAATGAGAAATACAGGGATGAAGTGGTCTAAGTAATGTCACATTAAGTGTATTGCAATCACTGAGATGAACCACAGTTACACGAGTTGTAGAAGGCAAAACTGATAATTTGCTCTGTAAACCTCCACTCAATTTGCAATAGACAGTTGAAAAAGAAAAAACAGGTGGGGAAAATTGGTGACCTCTAAAACCATGAGGTCCAGCATAGAAACTATTTGTGGAATAGGCAAGAAGTTTTCTTCTCATATCCATCTAGTTTATTTTTATTTTGTTTTTAAGTGTAAAGTTCCAAATCATAGTGATCCAGTATAGGCTGTTTGGAATGGCCTCTTAAATAAACTAACAGTTTGATCAGAGATTCTCATTCTACACACTCCCTACTAAGGAAATTGTGTATATCATCTGTAATTTATATGGTCATAATTTTATATCTCAAGTCAATTGAAATAAACAAAAAAAACAAGACCCTAAAAAAGCAACAATGGTTTCCTATGATTCAATAGTGATTGTTATCATGACTAATTGCAACTGTCACAGCTGTAAAGGTAGAAGTTTTATAACAAAAAGGGGAGAGTAGTTAATCTTACAATACAGGAACAGAAGACCCTAGGACCATCATGGGAGAGGGGCACAAGTGGAATGCAGGACCCTAACCAGAGAAGCAGCTACATCAGAGCTGGAGGCAGAGATGAGGACATGGAGAGAGAGAGCAGCTGAGGATTCTAGACCCATTGAAAGAGAATGACTGAGTGCTGTGGCCAGGAGGCAGGCTTGCAGAATGTGCCCTTTGGTTGTTTAAATGATATATATTCCTGAGTATTTTTGTGTACACCCTCCCCCAAACAAACAAACAACCCCAGAGGGAACAGAAGCACATACTGTTGAATGATGATGCACAGAGGAGATTGTAATCATTGCAATAAAATGGTGAGTGTAAAACCAGTGTTCTTCCATGTAAACTATCACTCAATTCACAATAAAAACCAAAAGTAAAAAAAGAAAGCAACAATGGTATTTCAGAAAATAAAAGTAATATAACCTTGTCACCACTTCTGAACAGAGCATGTAAACCATGTCTGGTTAAATAATATCAGGAGCGAGAATGAAACAGATAAGTTGTCAATACACTATTGGTATCACTCATGAATTACTCAGGGATATTTGCTTTACTCAGACAAGGGGTTAGGGTGTATCAAGGGAATTCTTTAACAAGCAACTGAGTTGCTGTCAGGTTATCCTGTTGAATGAATATGGAGGACAAATGAGAGGAGCATTCAAAAGAGAAACAAATCTTGGTTTTGGAACTAAAGTAAGTTAAAGGAAATTTTAATAGTCATTCTACAGATGGCACTCAAATACATACTACAATACTGAACTCTGTTATGAAAGAAGGAAACTAAAATAGCAACATAGCTAATTAATACAAAGCATTGCTTAGATAGGACCCTAGCAAACACAGAAGAGAATGTGTTTTCTACATGGTGCCACAAAATAGCAGGAGCAGAGTGGAGAGAAGACCAATTGATTGCTTTCATATACCCTCTGTTATCACCGCTGAATCTGGAATGGAGTCACAGGGAGACAACTGAGCTTCAGGTGGATACATTGTGATGAAAAAGCTAAGGGCATAACAGTTCCATGCCAGAAATGAATCACAGTTTAGGAGTATATTCACCAAATTGGTTTTGCCAGATACTCTCCAATTAAAACATGTTAAGGCCATGCAATACGTGACCAACATTGTTTAGATCAGAACTGATTTCCAGGTTATTTCCATAAATAAATGTAAACATTGGTCCCAGTTCTAGCTGAGGGAGAACAGATCACAGGGAGAAATGCTATGAACCAACCTTTTATTCTATTCCGGATGACCCATCTCCTGGCCATTTTGGGTTGTAAAAGTACTCATGTGATTTCTGTTGTATACTTTTCACAGGTTTCTCTAGGTGAAATTGCAATAATCTGGATCATAAAGCAAAGAGCCTGGTATGTCACATAGGTTGATGGAGAAGATGATAGAAAAGGAAGTACCTCTTTCTCTAGATTTTAGATAGCTATACATACAATGCTCACATCAAACACTACGGCTGAGTCATGTCTCATTTTTACATACAAAGAGAAAAATAAAATTATGTGGATTACCAAACTGATCAGAACTGTTGTGGTGCTTCAGGGTAGTGCACTGGATGGCAAGGTCAATTTGAATTTCAAGCTCAGCAGTTATAAATCATGAGCCACTCTTTGGAAGCTCTGTAAAGGGTTACTATTAGTCAGAACCAACTCAATGGCACTTTTCAACAACTACAAGGATATCAGTTTGTGTATTTTTCCTGATCTTGAACCCTTGGAATCCATTTGGCTTTACAGACCCTGTCTGTTTCATTTTCTTCTGTTCCTGTAAATCTTGTTCTTTTCCTGGGGCAGGGCAAATCTCTGGGACCTGATCATAACTATAGAATATACTGGTAAGGTGTGTCTGAAACCTTCGGGTCCTCAGTGTTGGTATCACTGAGGGGTCCTACATTACTTTGAGATAAAACATCAGTTTTGTAGTCAGAAAGATTTAATATTGTGAAAATTTAAATACTACCCTAAGATATGTGCAAATATGTACCAGTCCCAAAGTAGATTCCAAGATAATTCCTTGTTGTTGTTGTTGTAGTTAAGTGCCATCGAGTTGGTTCAGACGCATAATAAGCCTGTATAATGTTTCCTAGGAGTTCCTGGTGTGTTTGAACAGTTGAACTTGTGACTCAAACTGACCTTGCAGTCCAGTGCTTATTCTACAGTTCTCCATCAGTATGGAAAACCTAATCATGAATTTTACAGGTAAAGGAACAGAAACCTGATAAGGAAAGCCCTATTACAGAAAAGGAACAAATTAAGAGGTCTCTTACTTCTGGATCTCAACAACACAGTAATGAAAACAGCCTGGTACTGGTACAATGACACCCACATATTTCAATGTAACAGAATTGAGAGTCCAGAAATACATTTATCCACCTATAGACAGTTGATCTTTGACAACGTGACGAAACACATTAAATGAGGAAGAGATGGTCTCTTCCACAAACATAGTAGTGAAATTGGATATACAGTTACAGAAGATTACAACAGGACACATATCTCAATCCATAGCCAAAAACAAAGTCATTATGGGTCAAAGATCTAACTATAAAATATAGTTCACTAATGATAAAGTAGGGATAATCTTAGGGGTCATCATACATTCTATAAATACAAAAGCAAACATACCTGCAAACACATAAACTGCCAAAGACTAGCTAGGTGAATAAGACCTTATAAAAGTTGGACAGGTAGGTGCATCAAAAGATTTTATCAAAAGAGTGAAAAAATAATACAGACCTTGGGGGGCGGGAAATGTGAGTGACATATCACAAAAGGGACTAATCTGTAAAATATTCAGAAAATTTCAATACCTCAACAAGAAAAATGCAAACAATTCAATTAGAAAATGGGCAATGGACATGAACATTTTCTAGAAAAGATATTCAGAATACCAACATGCATATGAAGACATTTTCATGAGCATTAGCGATTTGTTGTTGTTGTTAAGTACCATGGATCAGTTCTGACACATTGTGATGCTTTATAGAAATGCAAATCAAAACAACAATGAGATATCAACTCATGCCAGAATTAATAACTGAATTAAAAACAAACAGAAAACCACCAATATTGGACAGTGTGTGGACTGGAACCCTCATACACTGCCAGTAGGTCTGCAAAAAGGGTGAAGCTACTGTAGAAACTCTTGGGGACAGAAATACAAAGCCTTTCCTATTCTTAGTATATAACTTAGAAAAATAAGAGCACACTCATGTTCAACACAGCAGTACTCACAATACCAAAAAGATGGAAACCTACTAAAGGTCCATCAATGAAAGAATGGATAAACAAATTTTGGTACATAAACACATGGGAAACTATGCAACATTAAAGAAATACCATGACCTTCTTTGCAATTATGTCGCCCATAAGAGGAAGGAAGCCGCTGCCCATCTTGAAACTAATGCCAAAGTAAAGACATAGAAGGTCATGAGGCAGTGCTCAAAGTCATCTACAGAGATACACACATAAAAAGAATATTTTTACATCACCCACCTTCCAGGGACCTAAGGCTCTGAGGCTCCAATGCCCCAGGAGAAAGCTTGACCACTATGTCATTCTAGGTTCTCCCAGACCACTAAGTCATAAAAAATATTGAAGATGACAGCAAACTTGTGTTTACTTTGGATGTCAATGCAAACAAGCACCAAATTAAAAAAAATTCGTTGAAGAAGCTCTATGACGTTGACATAGCCAAGGCCAACACGTTGATCAAGTTGGATGGAAAAAAGAAGGCATATGTTCAACCAGCTCCACACTATGATGCTTTAGATGCTGAAAACAAAATTGGGAGCATCTAGCTGGTAGCGTAGTGGTTATGAATAGGACTGTGAACCACAAGGTCAGCAGTTCGAAACTACCAGCTACTCCACGGGAGAAAGATGAAGCTTTCTGCTCCCGTAAAGATTTACAGCCTTGGAAACCCAGGGTTGCTATGGGTTGGAACCCACTCGGTGGCACTTAACTACAACAAACTGGAGTCCAGCTGCCTAATTCTAAAGAAATGTTTTTCAATTCAAAGAAAGAAAGAAAAATGATGAATCTGCAAAACACCTTATAACATAGATTAACCTGGAGAGCATAATGTTGAATTTAATTAGTCAATCTCTAAAGGACAGTTATTTTATGAGATCATTGTTGTAAAATGTCAAGAAAAGGATCTCATACAAAAGCAGTCTTTCTTTGAAGGTTGAGAGGAGCCACATGCTAACTTGGATAAAGGGAGGTAATATATAGTAAGAGTGAGTTAGGCAAAAAGATGGGTGGAGGCAGGGGAAGACAAAGGGAAGAGTGTGTCAAAGGCAACAGAGACCAATATTGTGTATACGCATACTTGGAATAATGGTGATGATTGTTTACATGCATTGATAGATATTCATGCTAGACAGGTATGGGGGGCTTATATATGGGTTTGAAAGAGGATATGAGTACCATTGCTGCAAATACATCCATTAATGTGGTGGAGTATTCAGGAGTCAACATTATGAAAACTTCTTAGACATAACCAAACACCTGAGGGAATTTATTGCTAGACATGGGGTTCAGGACCATGGTCGTCTCTAACATCAAAGACATTGTTTTACATACAACACTGGTAAGTAGCAACTGGGATCTTTAAATCTCCAGAGTAGTCTAGTTGGTACAACCAATGGTCTCTTCCAGTCTGGAGGAAAGAAGAGCGAGGGTGATCAAGGACACTTGGAAACATTGAATCCAATGGACTAAAGAACCACGTGAACATCTGGTTCTTCCCCTATTACTATCTTTTTGACCACATCTCAATGACCCTATGAGCAGAAGAAAAAGATTGTTTAGACTACCACTACCACTGCTCTGGAACGGATCACATTTTAAGGTCCCAGATAGATGGGGAAAAATATGGAAAAACCCTCAAAAACATAAAAACAACAACAACCCCAAGAAACAGACAGAGGTGGTAGAACCTGCAAGATTATACACCATTGTCACCATTCTGGTGTAGAACAGAATTCATTTCTGTGGCTCTTTTTTTTTTTTTTTTAAGTTTTTATTATGAATTGAATGATAGTTTACATGGGAGAACATTAGTTTTATACTCATCCTATCGTATTTTGTTGCATTGCAATGATTACAATCCCCTCCATGCATCATCTTTCAACAGGATTTGCTTCCATTTCCTTTGTGTGTGTGTGTGTGTTATGTACACCGAATCACTCAGGATTATATAACCATTCAAACAACCAAAAGGTACATCCCACAAACCTGCCCCTTGGCTGTCAGTACTCTGTGGCTCATTTTTCATCAGAAATGATGATATATATGATATATATATATAATGATATAAAGGAAATGATAATCTAAGAGGTAAGCACATCTTAGAATAATCAAACAATTTAGAATAAAAGGTAACATTTACCAAAGGACAAAGTTCAGAAGGGTTAGTACAGAACAAGGAATGAAAATAAGCAATTGCTGGAGAAAGTGGGATACATGATGTTAAATTGTGGGAATTATAATGAGATGAAACAATATGTGTTTGAATTGTTGGTGTAAATGTGATCTTCCCTGTAAGCAGGGACATTTTCAATTGTGTTGTTTCAGGTTTTTTTTTTTTTTTTGTTTTTTTGGGGGGGGGGGCGGTAGTCATGTTTAAACCAATAGGAAAATCAAAGTTCTTTAAAAATACAGTGTGCAGTCAGCAACAGCAGTGCTGTTGAGTTAAAATTAATGTAAACAACATAAAGCTGCAATTACTCACATTTTATATCCATTTTAAATTAGCACTTTGATTTGTTCCTAGCAAAGACCTTCTACAGAAATAAAAAATTTATTTTCACCTAGCAGGGTTTCACAGAATGTATGACTCTGATGTCTATAACACTTTTCAGTGCTTGTCTTTCTCTGCTCAACAAGGAAGGGGCCTCAACAGACTTGTGAGGTATGCACATAATTGAATGATCAGCCATTAGACATGAAAAGAGCATCACTTACTTAATCCTTAAAAAACTAAAAAATGCTGGGAAAGAAGGAAGAAAGGAGACTAGAAATACAAGGAAGAAGTGGGCGAAGTCATGTTAAATTGAGGATATTGCAATCTCTGGGACGAACCAAAGCTACATTGTGGAGTGTAAAACATATGATGTCCTCTGTAAATGTCGACTCAATTTATAATAGTTCAAAAACAAAGAACAGGTGAGAAACATCAGTTAAGTCACAAACTATGAGGTCATGCATCGAACACATTTATGGATTAGATAGAAGTTTTTTTCTTCTCATATCCATTTGTTGTTTTGTTGTTTAGTGTAAAGTTCCGAATCATAGTGACCTCACATTTGCCCCTATCTTTACATTGATGGCCTTCATAATTCTGGTATTCACATTTAGGTCTTTAATCCATGCTGTGTTGGTATCTTTTGCATAGCGCTTTCCAGTTCTACCAGCACCATCTGTTGAAGAGACTATCACCTCTCCATTGCAATATACTTAGGCACTTTGTCGAAAATCAGTTGGCTGTATGTGGATGGATTAATTTCTGGATTCTTGATTCTATTCCATTGATCAATGTATCTTTCATTATACCAGTACCAAGCTGTTTTGACCACTGTAGCGTGTAATAAATTTTGAAATCAGGGAGAGAGGTTTCCAATCTTATTCTTCTTAAGCAGTGCTTTGCTTATCCTGGGCCTCTTTCCTTACCATATAAAGTTTGTAATAGTTTTTTTCCATCTCTTTGAAGAATGTTGTTGGAATCTGGATTGGGATTGCATTATATGTGTAAATTGCTTTGGGCAGTATTGACATTTTCACAATGTTAAGTCTTCCTATCCAGGAACATCGTATAGTCTTCCATTTTTGTAGGTCTCTTTTGGTTTCTTGTGTTAGTGTTCTGTAGTTTTGTTTGTATAGGTCCTTTGTTTCTCTGGTTATATTTATTCCTAGATATTTCATCCTTTGTGTGGCTGTTGTAAATGGTAAAAGGACATTTCCTTTTCAGCGCTGTAGTTATTGGTATAGAGGAATCCAACTGATTTTTGTATGTTGCTCTTATATCCTGCCACTTTGCTGAATATTCCAATGAAGTGTAGTTGCTTTTTACTGAGTCGTTAGGGATTTCCATGTATAAGATCATATTATATCATCTAGAGACAGTTTTACTTCCTCTTTGCCAACTTGGATGCTTTTAATTTCCCAATCTTGCCGTATAGCTCTTGCTAAGACTTCCAAAACAATATTGAATAGGAGTGGTGACAAAGGGCATATTTGTCACCCTTTGTCATCACCAATTCCCATTGCAGAGGGAAGGCTTTCAGTTTCTCTCCACTGAGAGTAATGTAGGCTGTTGGTTTTGTATATATGCTCTTAATTATGTTGAGGAACTTCCTTTCAATTTCTATTTTATTAAGGTTTTTATAAAGAATAGATGTTGGATTTTGTCAAATACCTTTTCTGCATCAATCGATATGATCATGTGGTTCTTTTCTTTTTTCTTATTTATATAGTGGCTTAAGTTGATTGTTTTCTAAAGTTGAACCATCCTTGCATCCCTGATATGAATCCCACTTGATCATGATGTATTATTTTTTTGATGTGCTGTTGGATTCTGTTGGCTAGTATTTTGTTAAGAATTTTTGCATCTATGTTCATAAGGGATATTAGACTATAATTTTCTTTCTTAGTGAGGTCCTTCCCTGGTTTTAGTATGAGGGTTATGCTTGCTTGATAAAGTGTATTAGGAAGTTTTCCATCCTCTTCTATATTCTGTAATAATTTTAGTAGAATTAGTGACAGCTCTTTCCTGAATGTTTGTTAGAACTCACCAGTGAAGCCATCTGGGCCTGGACTTCTTTTGATTTCTTGATGACCTAATCAATTTCTTCTTTTGTTATGGGTCTGTTCAGGTTTTTTACTTCACTCTGTATAAGTTTAGGTGTTGTTTTTGTTGTTAAGTGCCGTGGAGTCAGTATCAACTCATAGCCACCCTGAACAGGGTTTCCGAGGCTGTAAATCCTTACGGGAGCAGAAAGTCTCATCATTTTCCTAAGGAACAGCCCGATTCGTAACCACTATGCTACCAGAGCTCCTGTAAGTTTAGGTAGGTCATGTTTTTAAAAAATGTATCCATCTTTTCTAAGTTTTCAAATTTGTTGGAGTACAAATTTTCATAGCATTCTGTTATTATCCTTTTGATTTCCTTTGGTTCCGTTGTGACATTGCCCATGTGGTTTCTAATGCGTGTTATTTGTGTCTTCTCCCTCTTTTCTTTTGTTAGGTTTGCCAATGGTTTGTCAATTTTGTTAATCCTTTAAAAGAACCAGATTCTTGTCCTGTTGATTTTTTCTGTTTTCTATCTCATTTATTTCTGCTCTAATCTTTAGTATTTCTTTTCTTTTGGTGGCTTTAGGTTCCCTCTGTTGGTCTGTTTCTAATTGTTGTAGATGCTGTGTTAATGTGTTAATTTTGGTTCTTTCTTCTTTTTGTGTATGTGCATTTATTGCAATAAATTGTCCTCTCAGCACGCTTTTGCCATGTCCCAAAGATTTTGGTATGCTGTGTTTTTGTTCTCATTTGTTTCTAGGAACTTTGTGAGTTCACATTTTATTTCTTCTACTACTTAGTCACTTTTCAGCAGGGTGTTATTCAGTTTTCATGTATTTGACTTTATTTTCTCAGTCTTCCTAATTTGATAGCACTGTGGTCTGATAAATTGCTTTGTAGTATTTTGATATTTGTAAATTTATGGAGGTTTGTTTTGTGACCTAACACATGGTCTAATCTGGAGAATGTTCCCTGTGCACTGGAAAAAGAATGTGTATTGTGCAGTTGTTGGGTTGAATGCTCTGTATACATCTATGAAGTCCAGTTGGCTAATTGTGTTGTTTAGTTCCTCTGTGTCTTTGTCTATTTTCTTTCTTGAGGTTTTATCCATTTTTGAAAGTGGTGTATTAAAATCTCCCACTATTATTGTATATTCATCTATTTCTTTCTTCAACTCTATTAGAGTTTGCTTTATATATTTTAGAACTCTTTCATTGGGAGCATAGATATTAATTATGGTTATGTCATCTTGTTCAATTGTCCCTTTAATCCATGAGACAATGTCCATCTTTATCTATTATGCTGGTTTTTGCCTCAAAGTTTATTTTATCAGAGATTAGTATTGCCACTGCTGTTCATTTTTTATTACAATTAGCTTGGTATATTTTTTCTATCCTTTGACTTTTAATCTGTTTTTGTCTCTGTGTGTAAGATGTGTCTCTTGTAGACAGCATATTGAGGGATCTTTTTCTTATCCATTCTGCCACCCTCCGTCTCTTAACTGGTGCATTTAATCCATTTATATTCAGTGTAATTATCAATAGGTATGGATTAATTGCTGCCATTATGTTTGTTTTTGTGTGATACTGCTGTTTTCTTTGTTCTGCATGTCTTCCTGGTCTGAGTTCATGGTATTTGTGTTCTTTTTGTGGTTTCCTCATAGTTTTAATATTTTCATGTTCTTCTTGGATTTTCATTATCTTGATATGTTGTGAAGTGTTAATTTTCTTTGAGGTTCAATGATATTCCATTAACTTTCCCCTCCATTTAGTGCAGTTTGTTTTATTCTGTAATCTATCTGACCTTCCCACCACCTAGATCTCTGTTCCTCTGTATTTAACTTCTTTCACAAAGTAATTGTTTTGATCATAGACTGACCTCCCAGATTCTCTGAATTTGTTCTAACAGTTTTGTTCTGTTCTCGACTCTTCCTTCTGTCAATTGAATTCTGGGAAGTGCTGCCACTTATGTCAATCTCTGGTTGTTGACTGTTCTTTTTGGTTCTTGGTCCACAGCACTCCCTTTAGGATGTTTTGTAGTGCAGGGCTCATTTTGGAAAAATCCCTTAGCTTCTGTTTATCCTAGAATGTTTTGATTACAATATCATATTTGATTGATAGCTTTGCTGGATAAAGGATTCTTGGTTGACAGTTTTTTCCCTCTCAGGGTTTCATATATTTTCCCCCATTGCCTTCTTGTCTGCATGGTTTCTGTTGAGAGATCAGAGCTAAAGCTGACTTGATTGCCTTTGTACATAACACTTCTCTTTTCCCTAGCTGCTTTCAGGATTGTCTCCATATCTTTGATTTGGGGGACCTTGATTATGATATATCTTGGTGATTTTCTTGTGGGTTTTATCTTTGCTGGGGTTCTTTGAGCTTCTTGAATGCTTATCTTTTCACTTTTAAGGATGTTAGAGAAATATTCTTCCAACAGTTCTTCAACAATTTCCTCTGTGGACTTGTGTGATTCTTCCTGTACGGAATGCTGATAATTCTTATGTTATTCCTCTTCATGTTGTCCAACATGAATCTTAGACCTTCTTCTGATTCTTTTATCCTTTTTTCTGCTTGCTGTTCTACCTTAGTGGTATTGAGAAATTTGTCTTCCAACTCAGTAATTCTGCCTTTCATCTCTTCAATTCTACTCTGTTGCCCTTTCAGTGTGTTGTGTATTTCTGATATTCTATTATTAATCACTTGGACCTCTTTCTGTAGGTCCAGGTCTACCTCTAGGTCATTTGTCTCAGACAATTTATCTTGTTTCTGGACATGTGCTGATATGGTCATCTGATTTTGCTTCTTGGTCATGTTTAGTGGCTAGCTGTGGCCTTAATACTTAATTGTGTGTTTGGTATTTTTTATGCTTTCTGATTGCCTCCAAGTAGATGTGATCAAGAGGTGGACTTCCCTTGTCAATCTTCTTATTGGTTAACTCAGAGTAACTTTCACAGGCGTTGTCTGCCTCCCTGGTGTATGGAAGTTGGTATTGGTTCTTGCCTGGATTATGGGGTTTTATAGAGTGTGATTGTAGCTTGACTATGGTAGCAGTTTCTGTCTCTTCTTGGGTAATGTACGGAGAGAAAGAGCCTCCTAAAGGTAAAAGGGGGAACCAAAAAAAAAACAAAAAAACCAGCAATAGCAAAATAACAAAAAAAATAAAGAAAACCAGATTGGGTACTGTAGTCTATAATTGCAGAAAAGGGAGAGGAGAGAAAGAAGAAAGAAAGAAAAAAAAATCTGTAGCCTAATTTGAGCATGACTTTAATATCTTCCTTCAGCTTCTTGCTTTCAAGGCTGCCTAATAATTTTCAGGATGCCACTGTTTGTTGTTATACTGTACCTCAGGATTGCATTTTTGGCCTTTTAAATTTTTGTTATTTTAAATACACTCTCCCTCTCCACACCCCCTGTTCTGGCCTTTTTCCTATTAGTAAACAATCCAGGGCCAACTCTGGCCCTATTATACTTCCAGTTGGTTTTAAGCAGTGACTATTTGTAAATGCTGATAGTATCTGTATGCATGCATAGTAGAAGGACCCTCCAGTGGTGGGGGTGGGGGCGTCTATTCTCTCAGACACCCCCATCTAGTCACCAGAATGGAGGTGCGCACACAGCTAGAGGCCAGTGAAGAGTTCCAAAAAAAATTTTTTTTTGTCCAAAAATACTGTCCATCTTTTCTGTAAGGTCCACAGGTGTTAACTTGTGGTGGGTATGCTTGCTCCCCCGCTTGGTCTTGCCATTTGGTTTTTGCCAAGTTGTCGGCTCTGGGTCTCTGAATCCAGCAGAATTTAAAGTATGAGATTTCTTACTTCTTCTACAAGTTATACTAGCTATAAGCCTTGAAATTTAAGAAATATTCCTATATATGTGGTTCAGAGTTTTGGATTTCTCCCCTCAACCCCTTTCACCTGGTATTCTGTGTTCTTGCTGATGGAGATCTTCACTCCACCTCTACCCTATCTGCCATCAAGCCCCACCTCCTTTTGCCACATATGTTGATGGAGAAGATTATAGGAAATGAAATACTCCTTTCTCATAATGACCAAAAGTGGCATCTTCAAATTTCTCAGGAAAAAGAGTGAAAAGGGAAGCCCATCTCCTGATCATATCTACCAGGAGGCAATCATAAAGCATAAAAGATACCCAAACACACACCCATCTAAGTATTAAGGCCACAGCTAACTACTGAATATGCCCAAAAAACAGAAACAGAGGACAATATCAACACATGTCCAGAAATGAGATAAAGTGACTGAGACAAATGAGTAGACTTACACTCTATACTGGAAGGAGGGCAGGCTTTGGAAATGCCTGAGAAGCAGTTCAGAAAAATATTATAAAATATATGAAAACACTATACAATGGAGTTGAGAAAAATAAGGAAGAAGTCAGGAAAGCACTACAGGATCAATCCAATAAGATAGATACAGTATTGGAAACCATTCAAAACCTACAGAATGAGTTTCAAATGGTTACTAATAGAATATCAGAAATGGACAATATACTGAAAGGGCAAAGGAGTAGAATTGAAGAGATGGAAGCCAGAACTACTGAGCTGGAAGATAAATCTCTCAATACTACTAAGATGTAAGAACAAGTAGAAAAAAAAGATTTTAAAAAATCAGAAGAAGGGCTAAGATTCATGTTGGACAACATGAAGAGGAATAAGTTAAGAATTATCAGCATTCCAGAACAGGAAGAATCACACAAATCCACAGAGCAGATAGTTGAAGAGCTTCTGGAATAAAATTCCCCTAACATCCTGAAATGCAAAAAGATAAGCATCCAAGAAGCTCAA
>NW_006409074.1:506003-511601 GCF_000296735.1 Chrysochloris asiatica
CATGTTTAGTGGCTAGCTGTGGCCTTAATACTTAATTGTGTGTTTGGTATTTTTTATGCTTTCTGATTGCCTCCAAGTAGATGTGATCAAGAGGTGGACTTCCCTTGTCAATCTTCTTATTGGTTAACTCAGAGTAACTTTCACAGGCGTTGTCTGCCTCCCTGGTGTATGGAAGTTGGTATTGGTTCTTGCCTGGATTATGGGGTTTTATAGAGTGTGATTGTAGCTTGACTATGGTAGCAGTTTCTGTCTCTTCTTGGGTAATGTACGGAGAGAAAGAGCCTCCTAAAGGTAAAAGGGGGAACCAAAAAAAAAACAAAAAAACCAGCAATAGCAAAATAACAAAAAAAATAAAGAAAACCAGATTGGGTACTGTAGTCTATAATTGCAGAAAAGGGAGAGGAGAGAAAGAAGAAAGAAAGAAAAAAAAATCTGTAGCCTAATTTGAGCATGACTTTAATATCTTCCTTCAGCTTCTTGCTTTCAAGGCTGCCTAATAATTTTCAGGATGCCACTGTTTGTTGTTATACTGTACCTCAGGATTGCATTTTTGGCCTTTTAAATTTTTGTTATTTTAAATACACTCTCCCTCTCCACACCCCCTGTTCTGGCCTTTTTCCTATTAGTAAACAATCCAGGGCCAACTCTGGCCCTATTATACTTCCAGTTGGTTTTAAGCAGTGACTATTTGTAAATGCTGATAGTATCTGTATGCATGCATAGTAGAAGGACCCTCCAGTGGTGGGGGTGGGGGCGTCTATTCTCTCAGACACCCCCATCTAGTCACCAGAATGGAGGTGCGCACACAGCTAGAGGCCAGTGAAGAGTTCCAAAAAAAATTTTTTTTTGTCCAAAAATACTGTCCATCTTTTCTGTAAGGTCCACAGGTGTTAACTTGTGGTGGGTATGCTTGCTCCCCCGCTTGGTCTTGCCATTTGGTTTTTGCCAAGTTGTCGGCTCTGGGTCTCTGAATCCAGCAGAATTTAAAGTATGAGATTTCTTACTTCTTCTACAAGTTATACTAGCTATAAGCCTTGAAATTTAAGAAATATTCCTATATATGTGGTTCAGAGTTTTGGATTTCTCCCCTCAACCCCTTTCACCTGGTATTCTGTGTTCTTGCTGATGGAGATCTTCACTCCACCTCTACCCTATCTGCCATCAAGCCCCACCTCCTTTTGCCACATATGTTGATGGAGAAGATTATAGGAAATGAAATACTCCTTTCTCATAATGACCAAAAGTGGCATCTTCAAATTTCTCAGGAAAAAGAGTGAAAAGGGAAGCCCATCTCCTGATCATATCTACCAGGAGGCAATCATAAAGCATAAAAGATACCCAAACACACACCCATCTAAGTATTAAGGCCACAGCTAACTACTGAATATGCCCAAAAAACAGAAACAGAGGACAATATCAACACATGTCCAGAAATGAGATAAAGTGACTGAGACAAATGAGTAGACTTACACTCTATACTGGAAGGAGGGCAGGCTTTGGAAATGCCTGAGAAGCAGTTCAGAAAAATATTATAAAATATATGAAAACACTATACAATGGAGTTGAGAAAAATAAGGAAGAAGTCAGGAAAGCACTACAGGATCAATCCAATAAGATAGATACAGTATTGGAAACCATTCAAAACCTACAGAATGAGTTTCAAATGGTTACTAATAGAATATCAGAAATGGACAATATACTGAAAGGGCAAAGGAGTAGAATTGAAGAGATGGAAGCCAGAACTACTGAGCTGGAAGATAAATCTCTCAATACTACTAAGATGTAAGAACAAGTAGAAAAAAAAGATTTTAAAAAATCAGAAGAAGGGCTAAGATTCATGTTGGACAACATGAAGAGGAATAAGTTAAGAATTATCAGCATTCCAGAACAGGAAGAATCACACAAATCCACAGAGCAGATAGTTGAAGAGCTTCTGGAATAAAATTCCCCTAACATCCTGAAATGCAAAAAGATAAGCATCCAAGAAGCTCAACGAAGCCCAGGAAGGGTAGACCCTAAAAGAAAATCACCAAGATATGTAATAATCAAACTCTCCAAAACCAAAGGGGAGAATCCTGAAAGCACTAGGGAAAAGAGAAGTGTTACATACAAAGGCAAGCAAATCAGATTAAGCTCGGATCTCTCAACAGAAACCATGAAGGCAAGGAGGCAATGGGGAGACATATAAAAAACCCTGAAAGAAAAAACAAACAAACAAAAAGCAAACTGCTGACCAAGAATCCTCAACCCAGCAAAGCTATCAATGAAATATGACGGTGTAGTCAAAACATTCCAGGATGAACAGAAGCTAAGATATTTTTCCAAAGCCAACCTGCAATGAAAAACATCCTAAATGGAGTTCTGTGGAATGAGAACCAACAAGAACAGACAACAACCAAAGACTGACGTACATGGCAGCATCACTGGAACTAAATAGACAAATGGAAGAGTTGAGAGTAGAATAAAACTGTAAGAACAAATTCAGAGGATCTGGGAGGTCAGTCTATGATCAAAACAATTACAATGTGAAAGAAGTTAAACACAGAAGAACAGAGATCCAGGTGGTGGGAAGGTCAATTAGATTACAGGATTAAATAGACTGTCTTAAATGGAGGGAAATGTTAATGAAATATGAGGTAACCACAACTGTTAGGTTGGGGAGTAGTATTTTGGGGCAGGTGGAGGCAGGCAATGGTAGAGTATAGTGTAAGGGCAGACACATCAAAGTTGGGGAGAACAATACAATAAGGGGGAGGAGGTGGAAGAACAGTATAGATAGGGGAACACTGAGACAGGTTTGCATGGGCTAAATGGGACAGAAGTAACTAGTGATGCATGCTCAACGTTGGAACACCAGGGCTCTGTGATACAAGGATCTATGCATAGTTTGAAGAGGGGAAATAATACTAAGATGCTTGACTGTCTTATGAATATTGTTTTCCCTTGCTTACTGTTGTAAAATACACACTTGAGTGCGATAGAAAGGAATGCCGGGAAACATGATCACAGAAAACTTGTAAGCTCGTCTTCAGCCTATAACTGATTGGAATACCTAAAAGGGGTTCTAGAACTTGCTCCGTGAAACAGTCCTCTTGTGGAGACTTTACAGAGTTTAGGACCTTAGATGGAATCCTGAGTCCCATCCACAACCTTGTGAGGTGGGACATTCCCACTAGAAAGGACAAGCAGACCACCCTGAAACAGCTAGAGTGACATAAGATGCACCTTCAAAGAAAGATAATCAGGAAAAACACAAAAGAAAAATGGCAGTGCGACTAGCTACTACAAGAATAAGCAAGCTGTTCACCAGGAATCAATCAAGGCAAGCAATCAAGTTCCTTCAGGACAAACCCCCCTCTAAGACTGAAACTCAAAGGAAACACATGAGCAGGCATGTAAGCTTGCTGGCAACCACGTTGGTCTACTGGTGAGTGGAAGAGAGGGAAATGCAGCAATGAAGAAATGGGATGAGTTCAACCACGGTCCATTGTCCTGGAGATGAGAGAGAGCAGAGGAAGGGCTTCTGGTCCAAAATGCGGTGAGACCTCAGGACACCTGAGCCCATGGACAAGGACATAGCCATAGAGGGCTACAGCTGAGATTAAAGCATCTAGCTGATATGAAGTGAAGGGAGATGCACAGGAACTCTCAAACTTGTTGATAATACCCATTTGACCTAGCCTCGGTGGCTTGATAATTCGAACTCGACTAGAGGAAGATAAAAACAACAACAGCAATTTTTGATAAAGGAAACAAGGGTAAATTGCTACAATTTGATGAACCTAACTTATACTCATGGAGGTAGTAACTCTAAATACCAACAGAGAGAGAAGGAGTCTTCACATCGAGTATCAATGCTATCCCCTCTGTACACAGGGTAGATAGAGATGGGCAACTTAGACATTGGCTATCTAACATGAGGGGACAATAAAGGCACAAAGTGACTGGCTTATAAGATTTCAAGAGGGAGTTTAGTTTAAGAGTGTGTAGGGGAAGAAAGAGTCCCCACTGAATAATTGTCATCTTGTCTAGATGTGTCTGGCTAAAAGAAAGGAGGATAAGATTCAGATGATTAAAGAGTGAGTAATGGTTATCATGACTAATTGTGACTGTCACAACTGTAATAGTAGAAGTTTCATGACAAAAATGGGAGAGCAGTTTATCTTACAGTCCAGAAACAAAGCGGAATGTGGAACCTTATCCAGAGAAGCAGCAAAACCAGGGACGGAGGCAGAGATGGGGACATGGAGAAGGAGAGCGGCTGAGGACTCTAGATTCATAAGAGAGGGACTAAGAGATGGTGGCCAGGAGGTATGCATGCAGAATGTGCCCTTTGGTGGTATAAATTATTATATATGCCTGAGTTTTTTTTTTTTTAAAAGAGCTAAAGTGAATAGAGAGAAGTACTGTTAAGTGATGGTACATGGAGGGGAATGTAATCATTGTGATGAAACAAGCTGTATGATTTGTTGAATGTAAAACAGGACCCATATCACATCTTAGTCAAAAGTGAGCTTTTGATGGATCAAAGATCAAACTGTAAATTAAACTTCATCAATAAAAAAACAGGGATAATCTTAGGGGCCCTAGTAATTCTATTAATACAATATCAAACATAATTGAAACCATGTAAACATTCAAAACTAGATGAATAAGACTTCTAAAAGACAGGCAGGTACATCAGAAGATAGCATCAAAGTGTAAAAAGTGAACACAGATACTGGGCAAAAAAGTATAACTGACATATCAGAAAAAGGAATAATCTCTAAACCGTTTAGAAAATTTCAACACCACAACAAGATAAAAACTTTTCAATTAGAAAATGGGCAGTGAACAGCAAGAGACACTTTCCAAATGAGCCATTCCAAAGGCAAACAAACATATGTAGAAATGTTCTTGTGCATTACCAACTTGCTGTTGCTGTTGTTAAGGGCTATAGTTCTGACTCATAGAGAACCTCTAGAAAGATTCAAATCAAAACAACAATGTGATATCATCTCATCACAGAATCAGTAACCAAGTCAAAAACAAACAAACAAAACCAACAATGTTGGAAAGTGTGTGGAGAGAGTGGAACCCTTACATACTGCTGGTTGCTGTTGTTAAGTGCCATCGAGTCTATTCTGACACATAGCGACCTTGTACAGGGTTTCTGAGGCTGTAAATCTTTACGGGAGCAGAAACTGTAAATCTTTCTCCCATAGAACAGCTGGTAGTTTTGAACTGCTGACATTAAGGTTTGCAGCCTGGTTCATAACCATTACGCTACCAGAGCTCCTTACATGCATCTAAGGCTACTGAAAATATGGCTTGGGTGGGGTGCACCTTAGTTGACATCTTTGCTCTTCAACACTTTAAAAAGATCTGGTGCAGAAGATTTGCCCAATGCAATATGTTGTTTCATTTCTTGACTGCTGTTTCCATGAGTGTTGATAGTTGATCTAAGAAAAATGAAGTCCTTGGCAACTTTAATTTTTTCTCCGTTGATAAGAAAGTGTTTATTGGTCCAGTGGTGAGGATTTTTGTTTTCTTTACACTGAGATGCAATCTATGCCGAAGGCTGTGCTCTTTGATCTTCATCAGTAAGTATTTTAAGTC
>NW_006409074.1:513289-515167 GCF_000296735.1 Chrysochloris asiatica
ATTGTATCAGATTATTCTTTTTTTCCTCTTCTTTCTTCTTCTGGTTGAGCTCTGATCATCCAGTCATTGAAGCCAGGTCAAGTGGATATTATCTGCAAGTGTGGGTTTACTTATGCATGTGTCCTCTCTTCTTAACAGCTGGATGCTTCACTCTCCACTCTAATCCTCTGTGGCTATGTCACTGACTCTGGGCCCAAGAATTCGCAGGTCTTACCACACTGCTGGCCAGCCAGGTTCACAGGAGTACATTGAATATTGTAGGACTTAGCTTGCAGCTCCACTGCTGCCCTTCCCTCACTTTCCCCTATCAGCAATGAACGTGGTCACCAATCAGAGTGTGTATTTCCATTGGGTCCCAGATTTCAAAGGAGGTTTGCCCTGAGGGGATCTGACCACTTGCCTTGATGTATCCTGGGTGAGCCACTTGTTTGTTCTTGTCGATCTTCCTGTATTGTTTTGTATTTTTCCTGTCAGTCTTTCTTTCTGGAAGTATCTTCTACTCTTCTGTCCACTCCAGGCAGGTCTTCTTGTCCTTTCAAGTAGAAATTTCCCCTCAGAAGATTCTGGATGCTGTTCAGGAATCCACCTATGGTCTTGTGTAATACAGAGACTCTGCAGGAAGCCTCCTTCACTGGCATGTTGTAGCCCTATTTTAGGTATTCCAATCAGTTATAGGCAGAAGATGGACTTAAAAGCTTTCTATGGTGATATTTTTCTTCCCCTCCAGTGTCTGTACTATAGTGGTATGCAAGGGTAACCAAAATTCAAAAGACAGCCAAGCATCTTAACATTGTTTCCACCCTTTTCCCGATTCCAACCATGTCTCAATCTCTGTATTTCAGAGTCCTGTTGTTCCAGAGTTGTGCATATATCATTTGCCTCTGTCCTACTTCAGCTTCACATTCATACTATCATATTACATTTCATTGCAATGATTACAATCCCCTCCATGCATCATCAAAAAACCAAAGGATACACCCCATAGGCCTGCACCCCCCTGGCTGTCAGCAAACAGCTCCTTTCCCTCCCTGAGTCCCGTGTCCCCAGCCACTCCATCTGTCCACTCCCAGTATCTCCATACCTGGCTTCACTGCCTCTGTGGGTAGGGTCACACTTTCCGCTCTTCTCGCTTGATGGTCTCAGGGACTTCTGCTCCAGGCTTCAAAATCAATCAGTCTCCTCCTATTGCCAAAAAAAAAAAAAAAATCTGTGTCTACATTTCTGACCCTCAGAGTCAGTCCTGATTGCAGGTATTCACTGTTGTACCACAAGAGTCTAATTCCCATTTTCTTTCCTCAGCCTGATCCCAACAGATTGGAGATCATTCAGTGGAGGTTCTGCCTACCCTGCCCCACCTGGAACTAGGCTCCCCCTTGAAAGCCTGTAAGCCAGTCATTTCTTGCCTTTATAGGCAACCCCCCATCCCCATTTTTAGTCTGGGCAATTTCCAGCTCCCCTCAAGGTATTCCAGTCAGTTAGAGGCTGAAGACGGGCTTACATGTTCTCTGTTGTGATGTTTCTGGCTATTCCTTCTTCCCCTCCTCCAAACGTCTATTTCACAATGGTAAGCAAGGGAAGCCAACATTCAAAAGACAGGCAAGCATCCTAACATTATTTACCTTTTATCCCCTTTCAGGCTATGCCTCAATCCCTGTATCCTGAAGCCCTGTTATTCCAAGGTTGTGTACACATCATCATTTACCTCTGTCCCATCTAGCCCATGTGAACCTGCCCAACTGTTCTCCCGTTCAACTTGTTCTTCTTTTCCCTCCCTCTTCTTGTGTATTGCTGCCCCCACCCCAGCACCCAGGCTCTCCTATGTCTATTCCCTACCAGGTGTTCTTTCTTCCCCTCCCTCCCTCCCACTCTTCCTCTCAT
>NW_006409074.1:516957-524853 GCF_000296735.1 Chrysochloris asiatica
ACAACAACAACAACAACAACAATGTCCTTTTCAGCACTATCGTTGTTGCTATAGAGAAATCCAACTGATTTTTGTATGTTGATCTTATATCTTGCCACTTTGCTGAATCTTCCAATGAGGTCTAGTAGTTGTTTTTTGTTTTGTTTTTTTACTGAGTCTTTGGGGGTTTCTTTGTATAGGATTATATCATCTGCAAATAAAGAGAGTTTTACTTCCTCTTTGCCAATTTGGATGCCTATAATTTCCCTGTCTTGCCTTATAGCTCTGGCTAAAACTTCATTGAGAGTGTGGTATGCTGTTGGTTTTGTTTATCTATTCTTGATTATGTTGAGGAATTTCCTTTCAATTCATACTTTCTTCAGTGTTTTTATCAGGAATGGATGTTGGATTTTGTCAAATGCCCTTTTCTGCATCAATCTATATGATCATGTGGTTCTTTTCCTTTTTCTTATATATATGGTGGATTACGTTGATTGTTTTTCTAATGTTGAACCATCCTTGCATCCCTTTTATGAAACCCACTTGGTTATAACATCTTATTTTTTTGATGTGCTGTTGGATTCTGTTGGCTAGGATTATGTTGAGAATTTTTGCATCTATGTTCATGAGGGATATTAGTCCATAGTGTTCTTTTTTAGTGATGTCCTCCCTGGTTTTGGTATGAGGGTTATGTTTGCTTCATAAAAAGTATTAGGGAGTTTTCCATCCTCTTCTATATTCTGGAATAATTCGAGTAAAACTGGTGATAATTCTTCCCTGAATGCTTGGTAGAACTCACCTGTGAAGCCATCCGGGCCTGAACTACTTTTGGTTGGGAAATTTTTGATGACCTGACCAATTTCTTTTTTTTGTTATGGGTTAGTTCAAGCTTTCTACTTCATTCTGAGTAAGTTTAGGTAGGTGATGTTTTTCTATAAATGTATCTATCTCTTCTAGGCTTTTGAATTTGTTAGAGTACAACTCTTCATAGTATTCTGTTATTATCCTTTTGATTTTGTTTGGTTCTGTTGTGACATCGCCCATTTGGTTTGTATTGCAAGTTATTTGTGTCCTTTCCCTCTTTTCTTTTGTTAGGTTTGCCAATGGTTTGTCAATTTTATTAATCCTTTCAAAGAACCAACTTCTTGTGCTGTTGATCCTTTCTATAGTTTTATGATTTTCTATCTCATTTATTTCTGCCCTTATCTTTATTATTTCCTTTCTTTTGGTAACTGTAAGTACCCTCTGCTGTTCTACTTCCACTTGTTGGGGATGCTGCATTAATGTGTTAATTTTGGTTCTTTCCTCTTTTTTGGATGTGCACATTTATCACAATAAATTGTCCTTTCAGCACTGCTTTTGCCGTGTCCCAAAGATTTTGGTATGTTGTGTTTTCATTCTTGTTTGTTTTTAGGAACTTTGTGAATTCATGGTTAATTTCTTCTTTTACCCAGTTGCTTTTCAGCAGGGTGTTGTTCAGTCATGTATTCAACTTTATTTCATTGGTCTTCTTATTGTTGATTTCTAGTTTTATAGCATTGTGGTCTGAGAAGATGCTCTGTAGAATTTTGATGTTTGTAAATTTATGGAGTCTTGCTTTGTTACCTAACACATGATCAATTCTGGAAAATGATCCATGCTCACTGGAAGAGAATATATATCGTGCTGTTGTTGGATTGTATGCTGTGTGTACATCTATGAGGTCAAGTTGGTTGATTGTGTTGTTTAGTTCCTCTGTAAATTTGTTGAGTTTCTTTCTGGTTGTTCTGTCCCTTTTCGAAAGTGGCATTTTTAAAATCTCCCATTATGACTGGAGATTTAACTGTTTCTTTCTTCAATTCTAGTAAGGTTTGGTTCATGTATCTTGGTGCTCTTTCATTGGAAGCATAGATATTTATTATGTCTTCTTGCTCAATTGACCCTTTGATCATGAGATAATATCCTTCTTTGTCTCCTGTGCTGGTGTTTATATTGAAGTTTACTTTGTCAGAGATTAGTATTGCCATTCCTACTTGTTTATTGTTTCAATTAGCTTGGTAAATTATTTTCCATCCTTTAACTTTTAGTCTGTTTTTGTCTTTGTGTGTAAGGTGTGTCTCTTGCAGACAGCATATTGATGGGTCTTGTTTTCTTATCCATTCTGCCACTCTCTCTTTATTGGTGCTTTCAACCAATTGACATTCAATGCAAATATCGTGTTGTGGGTTAATGTGCCAGACTGCACGCTGTTTGAACTGCAAGGTAAGCAGTTCAAGCTCACCAGTCACTCTCCGAAAACACTATACAGGGTCGCTATGGGTCAGAATCAACTCAACGGCAGTTAACAACAACATGAGTTAATTGCTGCCATTATGTTATTTTTTTGGTAGTGCTGTTCATTCTTTTGTTCTGCATGCCTTCTTGTGCTGGGTTTGTGGGGTTTTTTGTGTTTTTTTTTTTTTTTTTTTTTTTTTTTTTTTTTTGAAATTTTTTTTTTTTTTTTTTTTTTTTTTTTAGCTATTTCTTGTTGGTTTCTTCTTTGTTTTCATGTTTGCTTGTTCTGCTTGGAAGTTCGTTTTCATGGTAAGTTGTGAAGTATTTACATTCATTGGGGTTACGTTATAGTCTACTAACTTTTCTTTTCCTTTAAAACAATCCATTGTATCCTGTAATTTATCTGGCATCCTCACTACCTGAATCTCTGCTGCTATGTTTATCCCTTCTTTGATATTGATATAATTTTGATCTTCAGTTGACCTTCCAGCTCCCTTGAGTTCGTTGTTGTAGTCTTGTTCTGTTCTGGACTCTGCTATCCATTGACTGAGTTCCAGGTGGTGTTGCCACGTCTATCAATCTCTGGTTGTTGTCTTTTCTTGTTGGTTTTCAGTCCACAGAACTCCTTTAGTATGTTTTGAAGTGCTTGGTTGGTTTTGATGAAATCTCTCAGATTCTGTTTATTGTGGAATGTCTTAATTACCCAATCGTAATTGATTGATAATTTTGCTGGATAGATGATTCTTGGTTGGCAGTTTTTTTTTTCTTGTAGGATTTTGTATATGTTTCTCCATTGCCTTCTTGCCTGCATGGTTTGTTCTGAATAGTCAGAGCTTAATCTGATTTGCTTGCCTTTATAAGTGACATTTCTTTTATCCATGGCCACTTTTAATATTCTCTCCATGTCCTTGATTTTTAAAAAATGTTTTATTGTGAATTATATGATAGTTTACATGGATCAACATTAGTTTTACATTCATCCTATCATGTATCATTTCATTCCCATGGTTACAATCCCCTCTATGCATCATCAACCAACCACAGGTTATACACTACAAGCCTGTCAACATACAGCCCCTCTCCCTGTGTCTAAATTCCCCAGCTTCTCCATCTCTCCACGTCATCGTCTCTGCCCCCATCTCAGGCATCACTGCTTCTCTGGGTAGGGTCCCACTCTCCACTCTTCTCCCTTGGTGGTCCCAGGGCCCTCCGCTCCTCCTTGCTATAAATGTCTACCTTTACATTTCCAACCCTCACAAGCAGTCCTGATAACAATTATTCACTATTGTATCACAAGAGACCCATCTGCATTTCATTTCATCAGCCTTGCCTATACAGATTGGAGACTACTCAGTGGAGATCCTTGTCTTTGATTTTGAAGAGCTTGATTATTATATGTATTGTACTTTCTTTTGGGGGTCTGTCCTTCCTGGGGTACATTTGGCTTCTTAAATGTTTATCTTCTCATCTTTCAAGATTTTAGGGAAATTTTCTTCTAGAAGCTCTTCAGCTATCTACTCTGTGGGCTTCTCTGATTCTTCCTGTTCCAGAATGCCAATAATTCTTAAGTTATTCCTCTTCATGTTATCCAGCATGAATCTTAGACTCTCTTCAGATTTTTTTTTGATCCCTTTTTCTGCTTGCTCTTATATCTTAGCAGTATTGAGAGATTTGTCTTCCAGATCACTAGTTCTGGCTTCCATCTCTTCTATTCTGCTCCTTTCCCCTTTCAGTATAGTGTCCATTTCTGATATCTTATTATTAATCATCTGGACTTCTTTTTGCAGGTTTTGAATTGTTTCAAATGCTTTATCAATCTTGTTTGATTGCTCCTGTAGTACTTTCCTAACTTCTTCCTTGTTTTCCTCCACCCCTTTTGGGAGCATTTGAATTTGCTTCCATATCATTCTTCTGAATTCTTTCTCAGGCATATCCAAAACATACTCTTCCTCTTCTAGAAAGCCCTTTTCTGTCTAGAAAGCTCATTTGCATCAGCTACTCTCATCTGTTTTTGGTCATGTTTGATATCATTTGCTGTTTTTTACTCATCATTTCTGATAGTTATTATTATTATTTTTAAAGCTTAATTGGATGATGTTTGTTGTTTGTTATTAAGCTTACAGGAGGTCTCCTGGTGAATATGATCAGGAGATAGGCTTTTTGCATGTAATGCTTAACAGGTATGGTTGGCTCTTGTCTCAGTGGTGGAATATAATGGGGTATGCTGATATGTTGAAGGGAACAGATATGCTTCCAGAAATCTGACCATTACAAGGAAAATCATGTGATTCAGCCACACCCTGATTTCATTTATAGCAGGAAAGTTAAATCAGAATGGCTCTTCAGATAAATGCCAGTAAGAAAGCCCCCCAATTCTTATGAATACTTGCTTCTCAGAAATTGATTTAGGATACATACCATCATGGGTTCTAATTGAGTCCACCTGAAAAGGAAGAGAAATGGAGAATATGAGAATCAGATCATATTGTTTGGTTTTCTGATGATAATGTTAAAAAAACAAAACAAACAAACAAACAAACAAAAACCAGATATGATGGACCACACAGGTATCAGTCTTCATGACACTGAGGTCTGAAGACCTAAATGGTGAACAGCAACAATTATCAACTTCTCTGAAAGGAACATTAATAGATAGTGTATACGGTAAGTAAAAAATGGGGAACAAAACTCAAAATATTAAAGAAGGATAGGCTTACTGGTTAGATGGTAGGGTAACCAACTATACTGTGGGCCTTAGTTACCCTTCAGATCTGGAATAGAACTCACTCAAATAGCTCAATTTTCAGTCTAGATATGGATAAGTATACAGGGGTAACAACAGACTTGTAGGTGTGCACACAATCAAACGGTCAACAATTGGACATTAAAAGAGAAGCCCCTACCTAAACCATCAAAAACTAATCATTGCTTGCAAATAAGTAAGAAAAGAAACTAAAAATATGGGGAAGAAGTTAAGTATGTAATGTTACATTGCGTGTATGACATTCCTGGGGATGAACTGAAGTTAAGTGTAAAGTTCCGACTCAGAGTGTCCCAGAGTAGGGTTTCTGAGAAGTGGCTGGTGAGCTTTACCAGGACCTTGTGATTTAAACTGGCCTTGTGCTCCAGGGCATTATTTCACAGCAGGGATCCAATGCTTAATGATCATGAAATACTTAATCAAGCAGATTTTACAATAGAAGTAATGCCTCTTCCCATATATTTAATTAAAACATGAGGTTATTTTCAATGGCCTTTAAAATAAGCTAATGGTTTCATAAGAGATTCTCATTCTACACGCACCCAGTTAAGGAGACTGTGTATACCCTCTGTTATTTATAGGGTCATACTTTTAGATCTCCATTCAGTTGAGAAAAAATGTAAAGAAGAGCCAAGAAAGTAACAATAGTATTTCAGAAATCTTGCCTTGTCTTCTGCTATCTCCTCGGGTGACTGTGTGATGGAAGGCTTGATTTGGTTTACAACATCAGGATCTAGAAGATAACAGACTTCTTGTCAATATATTATTGTTATCACTCATGAAGTAAGTACTCAGGAATATTTGCTTTACTCAGACAAGAGATTACAGTGTATCAAGAGAATTGTTTATAAGAAATAAATGATTTTTTGCTTGATCGTCCTACTTGAATTAATACGGATGCAAATGATAGCAGCACAGATAATGAGAGGTTATTCTTGCTATTGTAACTAAAGGAAAGTAAAAGAGAATTGAAATAGTCTTTCTACACATGGTACTCACAAATGCCTTATAACACAGAACTCTATCAAAAAGAAGAAATCTAAAATAACAACATAGCTAGTTCACAAAAAGTATTGCTTAGATAGGACCCTCACAAAGACCAAAGATAATGTAGCATTCCTACAAAGTGCCTCAAACAGCACGATCAGAGGGGAGGGAAGACTACTGGATTGATTTCAGACACCCTACACTATCACGCCTGAGTCTGGAATAGAGTCACGGGGAGGAAACCTAGTTTAGGACTGACGAATGGAAAAGCTAAGAGTGTAATACTTTCACACCAGAAAGGAATCACAGTTCACAACTGTGTTCTCCAAATTGGGTTTGCCAGATACTCTCCTTTAGAAGCATATTCTAGACGTTGCAATACTTGAGCAACAAATATTGTTTAGTCAATACTTCAATAAACAATGTTTAGATCAGAACTGATTTCCAGGTAATATCCAAAAATAAATGAAATGTGAACACTGGTCCGTGTTCTAGCTGAGGGAATCCTGGTCCCAGGATGAAATGATCAGAACCAACCTTTGATTGAATCCCTGATAAATGGTCTCCTGACCTGTTTGTGTTGGGAAAGTCCTCATATGATTTATATTGTATATCTCTCACAGATTTCTCTTGGGGAAACTGCAATCATCTGGGTCATAAAGCAAAGAGCCTGATATGTCTCACAGGAAGATGGAGAAGGTGATAGAAAAGGAAGTACACCTGCCACTAGGATTTTAGCAAGATATACATACAAGGCTCACACCAGGCATGACAGTTGAGTCATTTCTCATTTTTCACATATATTGAACAAAATAAAATTATGTGGCTGACTAAACTCATCAGTAATCCCGGTGTGGCACTACAGGGTAATGCTCTGGACAGCAAGCTTGACTTGAACAGCAAATCTAGCAATTGCATAGTGGCTCCTCTTGAGAAACACTACACAGGGTCAATATGAGTCAGAACCAACTCTATCAGTTCTTTTAAACAACTGCAAGGTTATTATCTTGTGTATCTTTGTTGATCTTGAAACCGTGGAATAATGTGGCTTTTACAGGCCTTGTCTGTTCTGTGTTCTAACATCAATCTGGATTTTGTTCCATTACGAGGCCAAGGTAAAGCTCTGCGTCCTGATAATAACCGTACAATATACTGGTAATGTGTGTCCAATATCTTAGAGTCCTCAGTGTTGTGATCACCTATTTTTACATTTAATTTCACACAGCAGGGTTCCCATCATTACGTCTGAGATAATGTGAAGTCAAATTAAGAATTGATGGGGAAAAATGCCAGGAAGATTCATCATAGTGAAACTCTTCCTAAACCCAACCCTAAAGTACCACTAAACATATACTATTTGCAATGCAGATTCCAAGATCATTCGTTGTTAGTGCCATCAAGTCTGCTGAAAGAAGCTTGTATAATAGTTCCTAGCAGCACCAGTTTACACTGAACTTTGAAGTTGTGAGTCAAAGTGACTTGCTAATCGTCTGCCAATATCAGTATTGAACACCTAATCATGAATTTTAGAGGGAAAGGCAAAGAATCTGGACAAGGAAAGCCCAACTAGAGAAGAGGAACAAAGTGGCAGTTCTCTCACTTCCAGATCTCAACAATGAAAACAGCCTAGTACTGGAACAATGACAGATACATATTTCACTGTAACAGAATTGAGAGCCCAGAAGTTAATTCATCTATTGAAAGACAGTTGATTTCTGATAAAGTGTTAAAACACCTTAAATGAGGAAGAGATGTTCTCTTCCAAAAAAGGCACTAATGAAATTGGATATACAAATACAGAAGAATAAAACAGGACCCATTTCTCATATCATAGTCAAAAGTGAACTCATGATGGATCAAAGACTGACCTGTGAAATTAAGTTCATCAATAAAACATTGAAGTAGGGGCCCTCACA
>NW_006409074.1:524953-525405 GCF_000296735.1 Chrysochloris asiatica
CGTAACCACTACGCTACCAGAGCTCCTTATTTTTCACATACATAGAGGAACATTAAATTATGTGGCTGACTAAACCCACCACGTAAACCCGGTGTCGTGCTACGGGGTAATGCTCTGGGCAGCAAGCTTGACTTGAACTGCAAGTCCAGCAATTACAAACGACCAGCTTCCATTCAGAAACCGTACAAAGGGCTTTCAGAAGTCAGAACCAGTTCTATCAGCTCATTTCAACAACTGCAAGGTTATTAATTTGTGTGTTTATTTGCTGATCTTGAAACCTTGGAATCCATGTGGCTTTTACAGGACTTGTCTGTTCTGTGTTCTTACATCAATCTGAATCTTGTTCCATTACGAGGGCAAGGTAAAGCTCTGCGTCCTGATCATAACCATAAAATATACTGGTAAGGTGTGTCCAATATCTTAGAGTCCTCAGTGTTGTGATCACCTCTTTT
>NW_006409074.1:528234-528723 GCF_000296735.1 Chrysochloris asiatica
TCAAACAGCCTGATCAGAGGGGAGGGAAGACTACTGGATTGATTTCAGACACCCTACACTATCACGCCTGAATCTGGACTAGAGTCACGGGGAGGCAACCTAGTTTAGGACTGACGAATGGAAAAGCTAAGAGTGTAATACTTTCACACCAGAAAGAAATCACAGTTCACAACTGTGTTCTCCAAATTGGGTTTACCAGATACTCTCCGTTAGAAGCATATTCTAGACGTTGCAATACTTGAGCAACAAATATTGTTTAGTCAATACTTCACTAAACAATATTTAGATCAGAACTGATTTCCAGGTAATATCCAGAAATAAATAAAATATGAACACTGGCCCGTGTTCTAGCTGAGGGAATCCTAGTCCCAGGAAGAAATGATCAGAACCAACCTTTGATTGAATCCCTGATGAATGATCTCCTGACCTGTTTATGTTGGGAAAGTCCTCATATGATTTATATTGTATATCTCTCACAGATTTCTCTTG
>NW_006409075.1:0-10008 GCF_000296735.1 Chrysochloris asiatica
ATGAAACGATATACAATAGGATGAATGTAAAGCTAATGTTCTCCCATGTAAACTATCACATAATTCACAATAAAACAATACAAATCCCCCCCAAAAAAGAAAAAAAAAAGAAATTTCTTTGTTGGTTACCAAGAGTGGGAGGGAGGGGATGGTAGAGCTCAGGTTAGGGGATAGACACATCATAGGTCGGTTGTTGTGGATGGCTGTACAAAAGAAGTGAGAAGGAGATGGAAGTACAAGGTAGATAGGGGAACACTTTGGCAGGTTTGCATGGGCTAAATGGGACAGAGGTAAATAGTGATGTATGCTCAACCTTGGAACAACAGGACTCTGTGATACAGGGATAGAGACATAGTCTGAATGAGTAAAAGAGGGGAAATAATGTTAGGCTGATTGACTGTTGGCTTCCCTTGCCTACTATTGTAAAATAGACAAGTGGAGTAGAAAAGAATATAGGGAAACATGATTACAGAAAGCTTGTAAGCCTGTCTTCAGCCTATAAGTGACTTAAAAGGGGTTCTAGAACTTGCCCAGTGAAATAGTATATTGGACCTTAGGTAGAATCCTGAACCCCATCCAGAACCTTATGAGTTTCTTACTTGACATTCTTACTTGAAAGGATATGCAGACCAGTCTGTAAAGTCTAGAGAAACAGAAGATACTTCTTGAAAGAAAAACCAGGAGGAAAAACAAAAAACAAAAATGGCAGTCTGATTATCTACTACAAGAACAAGCAAGTTGTTCATCAGGGAGTCATCAAGGCAAGTAATCAAGTCTCTTCAGGACAAACCTCCCTCTAAGACTGAAACTCAAAGGGTACACAGGATCAGGCATGTAAGCTTGCTCGTGACCGTGCTGGTCTACTGGTGAGTGGAAGAGGGGGAAAGGCTGAGTTCAATCATGTTCCATAGACTCTTGTCAACCTGGAGATGAAAGAGAGAAGAGGAAGGGCTGGTAGGTCTGAAGTGTGGTGAGACCTGAGGACTCCTAAGCCCATGGACAAGGACCTAGCCACAAAGGGCTAAAGTCAAGAGTGAAGAATCCAGCTGATATTTAGTGACGGGAGACTCATAAGATTGCCCAAACTTGCGGATAGTACCCATTGGCCTGGCTTCAATGGTTTGATGATTGGAGCTCAAATAGAAGAAGATAAAGAAATTTGATAAAGGAAACAAGGGCAAATTACTACAATTTGATGAACTTGACCTACACTTATGGATGTCGTTGTTATTGTTGTTAGTTGACATCAAGTCAGTACCAACTCATAGCAACCCTATGTACAACAGAATGAAACATTGCCCAGTCTTGGGCCAACCTCACAATTGTTGCCAGACTTGAACCCATTGATGCTGCCACTTTGCCAATCCATTTCGCTGGGGGTCTTCCTCCACCACCTCAAAATAACAACCGAGAAGGAAAGATCAAGGATCAAACATCAAGGATCAAACATATCCCTTCTGTATACAGGGTTGCTAGGGATGGACAACTTAGACATTGGCTACCTAAAATGGGGGTGGTGTGGGGTGATAAAGACATGAAGTGACTGGCTTACAAGTTTTTAAGAGGGAATTTACTTTGAGAGTGTGCAGTGGAAGTAGAATCTCCACTGAATGGTTTTCATCTTGTCTAGACGGGTCTGGTAAAAGGAGATGGGGATAAGATTCTTATGATTCAATAGTGAATAATTGTTATGATTAATTTCAATTGTCACAACTGTAAAGGTAGAAATTTTGTAACATAAAAAGGGGAATAGTTAATTTTATATTCCAGGAATAGAGGACCCTAGGACCATCAAGGGAGAAGAACATGAGCAGAAGGTGGGACCTTATCCAGAGAAGCAGCCACACCAGAGATAGAGGCAAAGATGATGGTATGGAGAGACAGAGTAGCTGAGGACTCTAGACTCATGGAAAGAGAAAGGCTGTGTGCAGGCAGCCAGTAGGCAGGCTTATAGAATGTGCCCTTTGGTCATTTTAATGATTATATATTCCTGAGTGTTTTTGTGTACATCAAAGCAAAACAAAAAACAGAGGGAATAGAAGCAAATACTGTTGTTGAATGATGATGCATGGAGGGGATTGTAATCATCGCAATGATATGAAATATGATAGGATAAATGCAAAACTGATGATGTTTTCACATGTAAACTATCACTCAGTGCACAATAAAAGGTTAAAAAAACAAACAAAAACTAATCCAAAAACTTATAAATCAAAGACTGCAACAATATATTGACAGGGAACTGCCAGAAGTTCAAGCCAAATTTAGATGAGGATATGGAATGAGAGATATCATTGTTGATGAGAGATAGATTTGGCTGAAAGCAGAGAATACTAGAAAGATGTTTACCTGTGTTTTATTGACTACATCAAAGGCTTTCAGATGGGTGGATCATGACAAGCTATGAACAACGTTGTGGAGAAGTTGCATTCTGGATCAATAATTGTGCTTATGAGAACCCTGTTCATAGACCAAAAGACAGTTGTTCAAACAGAACAAAACAACAATGAATGGTTTAAAATTAGGAAACATGTGCGCCAGGATTGTATTCTTTCACCATACTTATTCAATTTGTATCCTGAGCAAATAATTTGTGAAGCTGGATTATATGAAGAAAAACATGATATCAGGATTGGAAGAAGATTTATTAACGACTTGCAATATGCAGATGATATAATCTTGCTTGCTGAAAGTGCTGAGGATTTAAAATACTGATGAAAGTCAGTATTTTAAATGTACAACAGGCATCAGTATGGATTGCACTTCATTGTAAATGCAAGATTGCAGCCATCAGTATGGATTGTACTTCATTGTAAAGAAAACAAAAATCCTTACCCCAGGACCAATAAATAATGTCATAATAAATAGAGAAATGATTGAAGTTGTCAAAGACTCTATTTTGCTTGTATCCATGATGGACATTCGTAGAAGCTGCAGTCAAAAAACCAAATGATGTTCAAACAATTTATCGTATTAGGCAAATCTGCTGCAAAGGACCTTCTTAAACTGTTAAAGAACAAAGATGTAAGTTTGAGGACTAAAGTGCACCTGACTCAAGCCATGGTGTTTTCAATTACCTTATATTCATGTGAAAGTTGGACAATGGGTAAGAAAGACCATAGAAGAATTGATGCATTTGGGGGGAAAAATTTGATGCATTTGAATTTGGTGTGACAAAAAATATCCCAAGTTTCATGACTGCCAAAAAAAACAAAACAAAAATCTATCTTGGAAGAAGTATAGGCCAGAATGCTCCTTAGAAGTGAGAATGGTGAGACTTCATTTTTGGTACTTTGGACATGTTATCAGGAGGGACCAGTCCCTGGAGAAGGACCTCATGCTTGGTAACTTGGAGAATCATAGATAAAAGGAAGACCCCCACAACAAGATAGATTGACATAGGGCAGCAACAATGGGCTCAAACATATCAACAATTGTGAGGATGATGCAGGCCCAGGTAATGTTTTGTTCTGTTGTACATTGGGTCACTATGAGTCAGAACAGACTCGATGGCACCTAACAACAACAACAACATCTTAATCCTCCATTTTTTTTAGACAGAATCTGCTAATTCCCCACTATAAACCATGATGGATTTAGAATGTTTCTATTTCCTTACCATTTAATGTTCTCCCTTTCTTCCCCGACCTAATTTTTTTTTTTTTAAAGTTTTTATTGTGAATTGAGCGATAGTTTTTATTGTGAATTGAGTGATAGTTTACATGGGAGAACATCAACTTTACATTCTTCCTATCATATTTCATTTCATTGCAATGATTAAAATCCCCTCCAAGCATCATCATTCAACAACATTTGCTTCCATTCCCTCTGTTTTTTTGTTTGTTTGTTTGTTGGATATGCACCAAAGCACTCACGAATATATAACCATTCAAACAACCAAAGGGTACATCCCCACAAGCCTATCCGCTCCATCTCTCCATGTCATCATCTCTGCTTCCATCTCTGGTGTCATTGCTTCTCTGGATAGGGTCCCACACTCCGCTCTTCTCCCTTGATGGTTCCAGTGTCCCTCCACTACTGGACTGCAAGGTCAACCACTCCCCTCCTTTTGTTACAAAATGTCTACCTTTACATTTTCAGCACTCACAAACAGTCCTGACAGCAATTATTCACTATTGAACCACAAGAGTCTTATTCCCACCTCCTTTCACCAGCCCCATCCAGAAAGGATGGAAACCACTCAGTGGAGATTCTACCTTCTCCACACCCTCTAAAACTATGCTCCCTGTTGAAAGCATGTAAGTCAGTCACTTCTTGCCTTTGTAGCCCCCCCCCCCCCTTTTGGATAGCCAATGTCTAAGTTGCTCATTCCTGTTAACCCTGTGTACCGAGGGAATGGGAATGATCCTTGCTGTAAAGATTCGTTCTCTCTTTTGAGTTACTACATCCATAGTATAGGTCAAATTCATCAAATTGTAGCAGATTACTCTTTTTTTCCTTTTCTTTCTTCCTCTAGTGGAGTTCTGATCATCCAGCCATTGAAACCAGGTCAAATGGGTGTTATCTGCAAGTATGGGTGTTCTTGTACATCTCCCCTCACTTCATATCAGCTGGATGCTTCACTCTCTGCTCTAGTCCTCTATGGCCATGTCCCTGTCTCTGGGTCCAGGAGTCCCCAGGTCTTGCCATACTGCTGGCCAACCAGGTCTCAATCCAGATGGGCAGGAGTCTGTTGAACGTGGTCAGACTTAGCTCACAACTTCATTGCTGTTTTCCCCCCACTTCCCTTTATCGGTAGACCAAAGTGGTCATCAGCAATACCACATGGCTGCTTGTGTATTCCCCTTGAGGCTCAGTCTTGGAAGAGGGTTTGCCCTGAGGGGACCTTGCCTTGATGGCTCCCCCCCCCCCCATGAACTATTTGTTCTTGTAGTAGTCAATCAGGCTGCCATTATTGTTTTTGATTTTCCTGATGGTCTTTCTTTCAAGAAGTATCTTCTGTTCTTCTAGCAGCTCCAGGCTGGTCTGATTTTCCTTTCAAGTGGAAATTTCCCACCTCAGAATATTCTGGATGGGGATCGGGATTACACCTATGGTCTTATGCAATGCAAAGACTTAGCAGGAAGCCTCCTTCACTGGGCAAGTTCTAGCCCCTTTTTAGGTATTCCAATCAGTTATAGGCTGAAGACAGACTTACAAGCTTTCTATGGTGATGTTTCTGGCTATTCCTTTCTCTCCCCCTCAAGTGTCTACATTACAGTATTAGGCAAGGGAAACCAAGATTCAAAAGACAGCCAAGCATCTTAACATTATTTACCATTTTTTACCCATTCAAACCATCCCTCAATCCCTATATCCCAGAGCCCTGTTGTTCCAAGGCTGAGCATACATCACTATTTACCTCTGTTCCACTTAGCCCATGCAAAGCTGCCTAAGTGTTCTCCCATCTGCCTTGTTCTTCCATTCCCCTCCCCCCTCTTATGCATTACCACCCCATCCCCCCCATCCCACCCCCTGCCCAGCACCCAAACTATCTTGTGTCTATTCCCTACCTTATGCTCCACCTTCCCCTCCCCTGCCCAACCCCCTATACCTGGGTAACCAACAAAGAATTTTTTTTTTCCGTTTTAGTGCCCCACCTAATTCTAATTGATAGTCTTATTTTCTTGGAGTTAAACTTAGTCATATTAAATACACTTCTTTCTCTCACCTGGTTTAGCAACTTTATAGCTCAAACTATTAAAGATGAAGTAACCTATTTATTCTGTAGCATATTTATATCATTTCCTACTCTTGTTTCCCCATCTTATCTCAATTTTTGTCAGTTTTATAATTTCTAGATAATTTATGATCCATTCTTCCATCAGTATCACTGCATGTATTTTGTCTTTGTCTCCAATAATATAAACTCAATGTTCTCTGCCAGTTCTTTTGTTTCGGTTTCCTCAGTCATGTCTTGATAGGCCTAAGTGTATCCTTTGATAGATTCCTCAACTTGACATAAAAGAACTCATAGGAAATCTGAGTTGTTTTATGTTCAAAGCAGTTTATCTGTTGACTATGCCCTTGAATGACAGTTTGGCTTGAGGTAAAAGATCCTACTAATAATTTTAATGGAAGGTTTTGTAATTCTGTCTTCACTGATTTAACAGCATTTGTAAACTTTCAGTAGAGTCATTTTTTTTTTCATATTTTATTGTGAATTATATGATATTTTACATGAGAGAACTTTAGTTTTACATTAATTCCACCATATATCGTTTCTTTGCCATGGTTCCAATCCCCTCCATGCATCATCAACCGACCAAAGGGTAAACCCGGCCCATACACTCCCCCACCACCCCCATTCTTCAGCATACAGTCCCTCTCCCTCTCTGGATCCAAAGTCCCCAGCCACTTCATCACTCCATGTCATCGTCTCTGCCTCTATCTTAGGCCTTGCTGCTTCTCTGGGTAGAGTCCCACTCTTGGCTCTTCTCCGTTGATGGTCCTAGAGACCTCCGCTCCTAGACTGGAGAGTTAATCACTCCCTTCCTTGCTACAAAACGTCTACCTTTACATTTCCAACCCTCACAATCAGTCCTGATAACAATCATTCACTATTGTATCACAAGAGACCCTTCTGCATTTCATTTCATCAGCTCTGCCTAGACAGATTGGATAGTACTCACTGGAGATTCTGCCTTCTTCCATGCCCCCTAGCTCTAAGTTCCCTCTTGAAAGCTTGTAAGCCAGTCACTTCTTGCCTTTGTAATCCCCCCCACCCCCAATTTGGGTATCTAATGTCCAAGTTGCCCATTTTTGTCTACTCTGTGTGTGGAGGGGGTAGGAATGTTTCTTGCTGTAAGGATTTGTTCCCTCTTTTGAGTTACTGCATCCATAGGTGAAGCTCAAGTTCATCAAATTGTCTCAGATCACTCTTTTTGGTTTTTCTTTCCTCTTCTTTCTTCTCCTGGTTGAGTTCTGATCATCCATTCATCGGGGCCGGGTCACGTGGGTACCATCTGCAAGTGTGGGTGTTCTTGTGCATATGCCCTCTCTTCCTATCAGCTGGTAGCTTCACTCTCCACTCTAGTCCTCTGTGGCCACGCCGTTGTAGAGTCATTATTTTTAATGACAATAAAGTTAGTATTCTCAAGGAGAAAGGGAGAAGAGATGAGGAAAGAAACTGTTAGAAAAATAAGAGGTATTATTAGTGAATAATATTTAATCATATGAATAAAGAAAATGGAGTCATATAATAGGTATGAAAAGCATAGTTGAAAAAACAGATGGGATAAAGAGCAGAATGGAGTAAGCCAAAGGACAAATGAGAAGATGAGATTATGATATGTTCCCAGAAGATAGCAGAAAATATTACATCTAAAATGAAAGCTAAGAATATGAAGAATAGAAGAAGAAATGTTACAATCCAGGTAACAGGAGTCCCAGAATAATAAGAATGAAACTACAGGCAAGTACTATTCAAAGTCCTGGTGTGGTGCTGCAGGCTAATGCACTGGACTGCAAGGTTGGTTTGAATTGCAAGGTTGGTGGTTCAAACCCACCAGCTGCTCCTCGGAAATCCTATACAGGGTTGCTATTAGTTGGAATCAAGTCGACAGTTCTTAACAACAGCAATGTTTAAAGTAGAATAAGGCACTGGACCACAAGATCAGTTTGAACACATAGTCAGCAGTTTAAACTCAGCAGCCGCTCCTTGGAAACCCTATATAGCATCACTATGAGTCGAAACCAACTCAACACTTAACAATAACAACAAATGTTTAAAGTAATAGTGATAATAAGTTTCCAGAATTGAAAAGTCTCATCACATGTCAAACCAGGTACATAAGGGAAAAGAAATCACATTTAGACATTTTATATTGAAATTTAAAACATGAAAGACAAAGAAAATTTCTCATAAAAGACAAAATAATCTTCAGTAAAACATAAAAAAAAAGAGCTTCCAGAGTAGATTACTTTCAAAGAACAAGAACCACATTGACATCAGCCCCCACCACCATACCACACATGGCCTAAGAAGTCAACAGGATGTTTTAGAATACTAAAGCAAAGTAACTTTAAATATAGAACTTTTATGCATCGAAATTATAACTTAAATGTGAAAACAGATGAAAGATATTCTCAGGTATAAAGGGCCCTAGAAGGTTACCACATATAGAACACTTTAGATGCTACAAGGTATATGAGATATATATATCAATACCAGTGCCCTGAGTAGATTCCAAATCATGGCAACCACACATGTGTGAGAGTAGAATTGTACTCTGGATGGATTACAATGACTGATTTTTTGAGAATTAGATTACGAGGCCTGTCTTCTAAGGTGCCTTTGGGTAGACTCAAACTTCTAACCTTATGGTTTGCAATCAAGTGTGTTAACTGGTATATATTTGTTTTTGTTATAATCAATAACAAGCTAAAATAAGCCTCTACTATGTTACCAGGACTGATTGTGAGGACTGGAAATGTAAAGGTGGACATTTTATAGCAAGGAAGGGAGTGATTAACCTTTCAGTCTAGGAGCGGAGGGCCCTGGGACCATCAATGGAGAAGAGCGGAAAGTGGGACCCACCCAGAGGAGCAGTGAGGCCTGAGACTGAGACAGAGAGGATGATGTGAAGAGAGAGGAAGATGTGAAGAGATGGAGTGGCTGGGGACTAGGGATCTGGAGAGGGAGAGAGGGGCTGTGTGCTGAGGACCGTGAGGGGAGGGCGGGCAGGATTGCAGGGTGTACCCTTTGGTTGGGTGATGATGCATGGACGGGATGGTAACTATGGCAGTGAGATGATGTATGATGGAATGAATGTAAAACTAATGTTCCCCCATGTAGTCTATCACACAATACACAATAAAACATTTAAAAAAAAATAAGTATCTACTAAAGAGTTTTAAATGAACATGATACATCCATAACAAGTGAAATTGTTTCTTTGAATATGTATTTTTTTAAGCAGACTTGATTTGAGACTTGAAGCTTATTGCCATCCTGATCTAGGTTAAGGGATATTACATTTATGAAGCACATACCATTAGCCAAGTATTGTATGTGTGTTACATCATCAACCCTCACAAAAAGTTTTTTTGACATAATGCAGTGTAATCCCACTTTACAGATGGGAAAAACAAGATTTATATAAATTCAGTAAATTTCCCACAGTCTCATAGCTAGTAAGTAGTGGTGCTAGAATTGAAACTGAATAAATACAAATGTATAACAATATTTAGTTGTTAAATTAAAATATTATGATAGGGTTCCATTTCAATCTGGTGCTATAAGCTCAGTGTAGCCCATCCCTCCTGCTGATTATGACTAAAAGCTCTAGAAGCAAGATGAAAAAGCACTACCTGATGACTGTAAAAAGTAAACAAAAGCAGGCAGAATGTGAAGGAAGTGAAAACTTACATAGGTCATCAATTGCTGGTAAAAATGTAAAATGCTATGGAAAGCAGATTAGTGATGTGTAAAAGAGCTTAACATACCAAAACAACACCCAAACCTGTTGTCTGTTGAGTCAACTCATAGCGATCCTGTAGAACAGAGTAGAACTGTTGTCTAGGTGTTGTCAAAACTGTGATTTTTACAGAAGCAGGCTGTCACATCTTTCTCTATCAGAGAAACTGCAGACCTTTCAATCAGCAGCCTAGTGCATAACCACGGTGCCTCCAGGACTTCTATAGAATTACCATGTTGTTATTAGGTGCTGTCATGTCAGTTCTGACTCACAGCAATCCTATGCACAACAGAAAAAACTGCTTGCTCTTGCACCATCCTCACAATTGTTGTCATGGGTTAGCCCATTGACATGGGTTACCACTATGTCAATTCATCTCCTCTTTTTCTGCTAACACTCCCACTTCACCAAGCAGGATGCCCTTCTCCAGGGACCAGTCACTCCTGATAACATGTCCAAAGTATGAGACATGAATTCTCACCATCCTGAATTCTAAGGAACATTCTGGCTGTACTTCTCCCTAGACAGATTTTTTTTTTTTTAATTTAAGGTTTTTATTGTGGATTGAGTGAAAGTTTACAGGGCACAT
>NW_006409075.1:39542-40086 GCF_000296735.1 Chrysochloris asiatica
TGATCTTAGCAAGGCAAGTGTGAAGAAAGATGAATGGGTCAAAATTTAAGGCTGTTTGCAAATGGGTCTGGGTTGTGAAGGGGCATTAGGAGTCTGGGTATAAAGAGTAATAAGCAAGAGGAAAGGAAGGGAGAGTGAGAGAGGATAGAGTCACTGGATTAGAGATCTTAATAAGTCAAAGAATTGCCTGAAGTGGGAGCACTGAATTAGCAAACTGAAAGAATGGGTAGATGTCTTAGGCTGCAAAACGAGTGAAGCATGTACATATGTGTGAATGAGGAGGCATCAAAGAATTCATAGGAAAATGGAATGAAAACATAATGGAATTTTTGTCCATTAACTTTTTGAAGCCCCCTTATGTATATGTGTGTGTGTTAGAGAGATTGATTTATCTCAAGAAAATGGCTCACGAAGTTGTAGAGGCTCACAAGTCCCAAGTCTGTGGGTCAGGTGTCAGACTGGAGGCTTCTCCTTACTCACGTAATTGCATGTGCTGGTGAACCTTCATCCTCAACCTGACATCTTTGCTCTTTAAAACTTTAAA
>NW_006409075.1:40961-46992 GCF_000296735.1 Chrysochloris asiatica
CCTTCCTCCAGGCCCTCTGGATCTAGGTTCTAGCTCATTTAAATTTAATTCTGCATGCTGGAAGAAATGAGAAAAAGAAAGAAAGAAAAAACAGTTTAACTAACACAGTTGCTTTTGCAGCTTACCTTTTCAGTGACTATGTCCTGGGAAGTGAAGGTGAGCAGGGAGATGTGGATGTTGTTTCCTAGGTCAAATTCAGTACCCTTATACCTCATTTATGAGAGTATCTCATTCACCTCACTGTGAATCTAGTGCTCAAAAAATACCACGTTTTCTGTCAATCTAGGCTCTAACCTCATACCAACTACTTCATATGCCTTTTAAAGACAGAGCTCTAGTCTAATGCTGGCTATGTAGTTCTTACTAAAAGACAGTATGTCAGGATGCCAGTGCAAAATACATTTTAAGAGAGATTTATGGTGAGGTGGCAAGATGGCAGACTAGGCAGAAACGGTGTACAGATCTCTTACAACAAGGATTGTTGTTGTTGTTGTTAAGTGCCGTCGAGTCGGTTCCGACCCATAGCGACCCTGTACAGGGTTTCCGAGGGTGTAAATCTTTACGGGAGTAGCAAGCCTCATCTTTCTCCCGCGGAGCAGCTGGTAGTTTCGAACTGCTGACCTTAAGGTTCGCAGCCCGATTCGTAACCACTACGCTACCAGAGCACCTATTACAACAAGGATACAGAAAGTCAAATAAAACAGATGCAAATGATAGAATCCTGAGCTTTGGGACAGAGAAGTGGAATGAATGCTTGCTAGGAGAAGAAGCTGAACAGATGTAGCAAAAAAAAGGAGACAGACAGTGACCTGTGCTAGCTGACCAGATGTAGCATGGCCATCTTAAATTTTCATGAGCAGCAGCTTTAGAGACAACAATGGCTTGGTGTGGTGCAGAGCCATACTGACAACTCATAAAGGTACAACTTTTTTCTTATTCTCCACACTCCCCTGGTAACCAGAGTTGTGGCCAGCCCCCACCTACAGCTCCCACCCACATCTACCTCCAGTGAAGCTCCTGTTCACCCAGTGGTCAGAACCTCACAGTGGTGAGTCACAGAGTTGTGAGCGGCATCAAAGTGAATTGTTTGTTATCTGCACCAACTTCGGTTAACCCTGATCGAAACCTGCAGAGCCAGCCCTGACCAGCTCAACACTACCACTTACTAGGAGAAGATGGTAAACAAATGTGAAAAAAAAATACAAGAAGACAAGTGATTCGTACTGGCTAATCAGGTACAACGTGGACATTTTGAACTTTCACAAAAAGCTTTTTGAAGGCAGCAGGCAGCTTTGTGGCAAAAAAAAAAACCCCCCAAAAAAAAAACCATACCACTCTCTGGTAGAGAGAAAGGTGTAATCTTTTTTCTTATACCCCACATTACCCTTGCAGTCAGAGGCTTGGCCAGCCCCACTGATGTATACCCCCAGCAAAGGTCCTGCTCTCTGGGTGGTTGGAGTCTTATGGTAGTGAGCCACATAGTTGTGATCCAAATCAAAGAGAGCTGGGAGCTATTTGCACCAACTTCAATGCCTGAACTCAGATGAGGCCTGCTTCAGGCCTGCAGAGCCAATTCTGGTCAGCTCTGGACTAGTGGAAACTCTTACCCTGGCTATCCTCTGGTCTGGAAAGACCTTGATCTCAGGGGCTTTGAGGTCTACTGTACAAATGACTTCTGGACTGAGTGTTCAGGACAGACAACACGTAGCCCTATAAGAACTCTGTCTAGGGCTGGAGCACCACCATTTCATCCCTTGCCTACTCTCCACATGAACCCCTTGGCTGGAACGAATCCCCAGAGTTTTATCCTTTCTGGGTCTGGCACCTACCCTGTTTTTTCCTTTCACTGTTTTTATTGGTTTAGTCTTTCTTCACCTCCTAACTCCCTTTTCCCCTTGCTTTTTATTCTTTTGATCTCTGCTTTCACTTCTTTTTTTTTTTTTTTCTGTTTCTCTGCCACCTGCACTCCTGTGTCTTCATCTTTCTTTCTTTTTTTTAATTCTTGATTTTTCTTTACTATTCTCTGGTCTTTTTTTCTTTTACTCATCCCTCTCACTAATTGTGTTTAGTGATTTTACTTTCTTTTTCTCTTTCATGGGTTCCCCCCCCCCTTTTCTCTTAGTTATTGTATTCTTTTGCTAGTTGTTGTATGCTTTTTTTCCCCCTTTACTATTTTCTTTTTTCTCCCTCTTTGTGTGTGTTTTTCTCTTTCTTGCCTCACCTGATGGGTAGCGGTGATGGTAGTATGTTGTAGAGTCAGTTCTGACTCATAACGACCCTACATTTCCAAGGCTGTATGTAAATCTTTACAGGAGTAGAAAGCTACATCTTTCTCCCATGGAATGGTTAGTAGTTTCAAATTGCTGACCCTGAGATTAGCAGCCTGACTCATAGCCACTTTGCTACCAGAGCTCCTTGCCTCACCTGATGGGGGATAACAATTGTGCCCATACACCCCAGCTACAGCCATACCTTCTGCAGCCTTGATCACTGGGCAAGAGCCAATATCAGCTTCTGTACTTCTGAGCAATGACAACAACCAAAGTCTTTCAAACCCATCCAAAACTGAGCTGCACAAATGGTGAAGAGAAAATAGTGTACACTCTTCCATCCTCTAATCACACCCACCAGGAGACAGTTGGTAAGTGCCTAAGACAACACCAACATACAATCATCAGTTAAATATAAATACAACAACACCCCAATGTCTGAGAAGCAACAGACACTTTCTGTTCACACGAAGAAGCAAAACAGAGGGACTCAAACAAGTGACCAAGAGGCAGAGCTAGAAAATGTTTTTTGAGGAAAAAAAGACATTGAGATTATCTGAAAAAAATTCAAGAGAGTGATATTTAGGAACCTTCAAATGACTGACAGCTTCAGCCTGAACTTGCATATGATCAATGAACAACTGTTGATCTGTTCCAGAGACTGCTCTGGGCTTGTTTTGGTTGATGATATGAAGCTTTTCCATCATCTCTTTCCACAGATGCAGCCACTTTGATTTCTGTATATTCCATCTGGTGAGATCTGTGTGTATAGCTGTGTTTTAGGTTGTTTTAAAAAAGGTATTTGCAATGAGTAAGTCATTGGTCTCACAAATTTCTAAAATATGATCTCCAGCATAATTTCTGTCACCAAGGTCATATTTTCCAACTACTGATCCTTCCTCATTGTTTCCAGCCTTTGCATTCCAATTACCAGTAATAATTAATACCTATTGATTACATGTTTGATCAGTTCAGACTGAAAAAGTTAGTACAGTTTTTCAAATTCATCATCACTGGCTTTAGTGGTTGGTGTGTAAATTTGAATGATAGTGGTATTAACTGGGCTTCCTTGTCGTTGTTGTTAAGTGCCATCTTGTCATAGCAACCCTATACAGGTTTTACAAGATAGCAGCTGGTGGGTTTGAACTGCTGACCTTGTGGCTTGCAGTCTAGTGCTGATCCTACAATGCCATACCAGGAGTCTAGTCTTCCTTTTAGTCATATGGATTTTATCATATCACATACACATATCACATAATATTAAATTTCAAGATAGGTTTTGAAATGTTCATTTTGATGGATAATGCGATGTCATTCCTCTTCAATTTGTCATTACTTGCATAGTTAAACCATATGACTGTCAGATGCAAAATGGCCAATACCAGTCCCTTTCAGCTCACTTGTTGTTATGTATTGTCGAGTCAGTTCTGACTCATAGTGGTCCTGTATTGGGTTTCCAAGGAGTGCCTGGCAGGTTTGAGCCGCCAACCTTGTGGTCAGCAGTCCAGTGCTGATTCTACAGCTCCACACCAGGACTTCTTCAACTCACTAATGCCTGTAAGATTGATCTTTCTGCATTCCATTTCATTTTTGACAATTTACAATTTGTATAGGTCCATACTTTGTACTTTCCATGCTCCAATTATGAATGGATGTTTATAGCTGTTTCTTCTCACATTTTGAGTTGTGCCCCATCATTAAATGAAGGTCCTAAAAGCTTTTGTACATTTGTTTCATTGCAGTCAACTCTATTTTGAAACAGCTGTTTCCCAGTTGTATCTTGAGTTACCTCCAACCTAAGGGGCTCATCATCCAACGATATATCTGACAGTGTTCTCAAGTTCTTTGTCATATTTAAATATTCAATGTTCTGGTGCTATATGACAGTGTTTGACTGCTATTCATAAGGGTTTCAGTGGCTAAACATGCAGAAGTAGTCTTTCTCCCCTTAAAAAACATTAAAATAACAGCTGGCATGGGCAGGTCATCTAGAGAAACAAAACTAGTGGAATTTATGTAAGTATATAGATACAAGGGAAGTGTATATCAAGGAAATGGCTCACAATTATAGAGTCTCAATTCCCCAGGGAAAAATAGAGCAATCTTTTCCTGTGTGTCCATTATATTGGGAGTAGGCCACATCCCAAAAGAAACATCCTTTCAGTTGATTGGCTGCCCATAGATAATCATTATAGAGTTAACTATACCTGCTCATAGCCAATCACCATAGAGTTAACTATGCCTGTATTAGGTTTCTCCATGGGGATAACCACATCTGAACTGCCAAATCACTGGGAACCCTGATCCAGTCAAGTTGACACAAAACCTTCAATATCACAGTCTGTGCCTTGTCAGTGTGGCACCTATAAACCATATGCATATTCTCTAAATAAAGAAAATTGTAAAGTCATACTTGTGCCTAACACATACAACCAAAAGCACACTGGTCTTATTTATATCTTACATTTCACAAATGAACAAAGCAAAAATATTTGATGCACACATACAAAACAAAGCAAAAATATATATCCATTTGAATGTCCACATACACATTCTGTAAGCCAACCTCCTGCCCGTCAGCATCTGCTCTTACTCAGTCCATGGGCCTAGGGCCTGTAGCTGCTCTGTCTCTCCATGCCACCTTCTCTGCCTTCATCTCTGCTATGGCCTCTGCTGTCATTGCTTTTCTAGGTAGGGGTCTCATACCCCACTCATCCTCTTCTTTCTTGGTCCTGGGATCTTCTGTTCCTGCTTCTGGGATGACTCCTTTTAAAGCTAGCTGGATGCCAAAATTAACCAATCCTGGCCTTAGAGTTTGCAGTTTTTACAATCATAATTAATCCTACTAAAAATTACTCACAATTGAGTCATAAAATCCATTAGCATCATCCCCCATCCCTTTCACCAGAGGAAAACTATTCACTAGGGAAACTTATCCCTCATTCTGAAACTAACCACACCCATGAAATTTGTAAGATAGCTACTTCATGCCTTTATAGCCCCCCCCCCTTTTTTTTATTGTGAATTAATGTGGGTTTACATGGGAGAACATCAGTTTTACATTAATCTTATTGTATTTCATTTCATTGCAATGATTACAATCCCCTCCATTCGTCATCAAATAACCAAAGGGTACACCCCACAGGCCTGCCTCCCTGGCTGTCAGCACACAGCCCCTCTCCCTCCCTGAATCCAGTGTCCCCAACCGCTCCATCTGTCTATGTCATTGTCTCTGTCTCCATCCCTGGTGTCACTGCCTCTCTGGGTATGGTCATGCTCTCCACTCTTCTTACTTGATGGTCCCAGGGACCTATACTCCTGGGCTGCAAAATCAATTGCTCCCCTCCTTTTGTCAAAAAAAAACATCTACCTTTACATTTCTAACCATCATAGTCTGTCCTGATGGCAACTATTCACTATTGTACCACAAGAGTCTTATCCCCATTTCCTTTCGCCAGCTTGATCCCAACAGATTAGAAATCATTCAGTGGAGATTCTACCTACACCTGCCCCATCTGGAACTAGGCTCCCTCTTGAAAGCTTATAAGCCAGTCACTTCTTGCCTTTATAGTCCCCACCCCACCCCCATTTTGGGTAGCCAATGTCTAAGTTGCTCATCCCTGTCAACCCTGTGTACCGAGGGGTTGGGAGTGATCCTTGCTGTAAAGATTTGTTCCCTTTTTTGAGCTACTACATCTATAAGTATAAGGAGCTCTGGTAGCGTAGTGGTTACGAATTGGGCTGCGAACCTTAAGGTCAGC